>NW_017732077.1:20919-32891 GCF_001890085.2 Hipposideros armiger | reverse complement strand
ATTTTCTTCTTTTCTCTCTCTTTCCTTCTCTTCTACCCTCTCTCTCTCCCTTCTTTTCTGCATCCTTGACACAGCTTGATTTTGCCTCCTTGTTTCCAGTTTTTCTGCAAGTTTTTTGGTGTTGTTGTTTTTAGGGGGTAGCTATTTTGTTTCTCATGTTTATTCTATTTTTTAGTTTATTATATTTCATTTCATTATGTTCTGCTAGTCATTCCTTGTTTTTTTTCATTGTCATTGTTTTGTTTCTGTTGGTTTGTTTTCTCCTTTTGTATGATTGATATTTCTGTACCTGTTGAGTATATGGTGATGGTTGTTTTCTACATCAGAGAGTATCTGGTTACATTTGGCGGCTGTTGTGGTTGTGCTTGTTGATCTGTTTTGCCCTAAAACCCGCTCTGCAGTGGGGCCCAGCCAAAGAAGCACAAGAATCATCACACCCAGAGATCAACTTTAGATAAAACCAGAGCATTATGGGGTCTGACCTTCAAGAGTCACACCCAAAGGGAAATTGCTACAGGCACAAGAACCCATAGGTGTCAAGCCTGATCAGAGGGGTCAACCCTCACGCAACAGCTTATAAACTTTGGACACAGCTAATCCTCATGGCTAGTCAGCTTGGGCGTTAAGCCCACCTACTGACAAGCTGAAAGCAATCAAAACTAGGCCTCAACAGGAGAAGAAACACAACACAAGGAACACCTCTGGTACACACACATGGGAGAAAAGGAGTCTGAGTAATTCAAATATAAAAGACATATACCACAAAAGTCCACTCAGAAAAGACTGAGAGACCTAGGGGATGTACCTATTTCATTGAAGGAAACAAAGAGTAAGAGAGAATGGGGAAACAAAGAAACACATCCCAAATAAAAGAACAGAAGAAACCTCCTGAATCATTGGAACTAGAGGAAATAGAGGTAAACAACCTATCAGAGCCAGAGTTCAGAACACTGATTATTAGAATACTCAAGGAAATTAATGAGAATGCAAAGAAGGATAGAGGATGAAAGACAATCAACTAGAAATAAAGAATTTGATTATGGGATTAAATAATAAACTTGATGGAATTACAAGCAGATTGGATGAAGCAGAGGATGGAATCAGTGACTTAGAAGACAGGATAGCAGAAATCATCCAAGCAGAACAAGAAAAAGAAAAAGGAATAAAAAACATTGAAAATAGTTTAAGAGAGCTAAGCGACAACATCAAATGCAACAACATGCACATCATAGGAATACCAGAAGGAGAAGAGAGGGAGCAAGGGATCGAGAACATATTTGAAGTAATAATGTCTGAAAACTTCCCTAAACGGCAAAGGAAATTGACATACATGCACAGGAAGTACAGAGAGTTCCAAACAAGATGATCCCAAAAAGGCCCACAGCAAAACACATTATACTGAAAATGGCAAGGGTTAAAGACAAAGACAGAATCCTAAAAGCAGCAAGGGACAGGAAGCAAGTTACATATAAGGGCACCCCCATAAGATTATCAGCCGGCTTTTCTACAGAAACTCTGCAGACCAGAAGGGAGTGACAGGAGGTCTTCAAAGTGATGAAAAACAGAAGCCTACAACCTAGATTGGTTTATCCAGCAAGGTTATCATTTAAAATTGAAGGAGAGATAAAGAGCTTCCCAGAAAAGAATAAGCTAAAGGAATTCATTACCACCAATTTCCTGCATTGCAGGAAATGTTAAGTGGGCTTCTTTAAGCAGAGGAAAGAGAAAAAGAAAACATAACTAATGAAGACCAGGAACAGAAATAACAAAATGGCAATAACCTCACACCTATCAATAATCACATTAAATGTAAATGGATTCAATGTTCCAATCAAAAGACATAGGGTAGCTGAGTGGATAAGAAAGCAAGACCCTTGCATATGCTGTATACAAGAGACTGGCCTCAGATCAAAAGACACATACAGGCTGAAAATAAAGGGATGGAGTAAAATATTTCATGCAAATGGAACCGAGAAAAAAGTTGGAGTAGCGATACTTATATCAGATAAAATGGACTTTAAATTGAAGAACATAATAAAGGACAAAGAAGGGCACTTCATAATAAGAAAGGGATCGATCCAACAGAGGACATAACCCTAGTAAAAATCTATGCACCTAACATAGGAGCCCCTGACTATATAAAACAGATTTTGACAGACATAAAGACAGAGATCAACAGTAACACTATTATAATACAGGACTTCAACACCCCGCTGTCACCAATGGACAGATCCTCCAGACAGAAAATCAACATGGGAACAGTGGCCTTAAATGACACTTTAGACCAGCTGGGTTTAACTGATATTTTCAGAGCATTTCACCCCAAAGCTATGGAATATACATTCTTCTCAAGTCCACATGGAACATTTTCCAAGATAGACCACATGATAGGCCACAAAACAAGTCTCAATAAATTTAAGAAGATTGAAATCATATCAAGTGTCTTCTCCAACCACAATGTTATGAAACAAGAAATCAATTTCAAGAAGAAATCTAGAAAGCACACAAATACATGGAGGCTGAATAATATGCTACTAAATAGCGAGTGGGTCAAAAATGAGATCAAGGAGGAAATCAAAAGACACCTTGAGACAAACAAAAATGAAAACACCATGACCCAAAATCTCCGGGATGCAGCGAAAGCAGTCCTAAGAGGGAAGTTCAGAGCAGTGCAGGCCTACCTAAAGAAGCAAGAAATGTTTCAATCAACAGGTTATCCTTGCACCTCAGGGAGCTGGAAAAAGAACAACAAAATAAGCCCAAAGGGAGCACAAGGAAGAAGATAATAAAGACCAGAGCGGAAATAAACAAAATAGAGACCAGAAAAACAATACAAAAGGTCAACGAAACCAAGAGATGGTTTTTTGAGAAGATAAACAAAATTGACAAACCTCTAGCTAGACTTATAAAAAAAAAAAGAGAGAGGACTCAAATTAGTAAAATCAGAAATGAAAGAGGCGAAGTAACAACAGACTCCACAGAAATACAAAAAATCTTAAGAAATTACTGTGAGCAATTATATGCCAACAAATTTGACAATCTAGAAGAAATGGATAATTTCCTAGAAGCATACAACCTTCCAAAGCTAACTCAAGAAGAAACAGAAAATCTGAATAGACTGATTACCACCAAGGAAATTGAATCAGTAATCAACAAGCTCCCAACAAACAAAAGCCCCAGACCAGGTGACTTCACAAGTGAATTTTACCAAACATTCAAAATAGAATTATCACTTATTCTTCTCAAACTATTCCAAAAAATTCAGAAGGAGGAAAGGCTTCCAAACTCTTTCTATGAAGCCATGATCACTCTGATTCCAAAAACAGATGACAGTACAAAAAAGGAAAACTAAAGGCTGATATCTCTGATGAACATAGATGCAAAAATCCTCATCAAAATCTTAGCAAACAGAATTCAGCAATATATTAAGAAGATCATACATCATGACCAGGTGGGTTTCATCCCTAATACACAAGGTTGGTTCAAGATCCACAAACCAATTAATGTGATACACAACATCAACAAAAATAAAAATAAAAATCATATGGTCATATCAATAGATGCAGAAAACAATTTGACAAGATACAGCAGCCATTTATGATAAAAACTCTTCGCAAAGTGAGAATAGGGGGATCATATCTCAACATAATAAAGGCCATATATGATAAACCCACAGCTAACATCATACTCAACGGGAAAAAGTTAAAACCATTCCCCTTAAGATCAGGAACAAAACAAGGCTGTCCACTTTCTCCACTTTTATTCAACATATTTCTGGACGTTCTAGCCACAGCAATCAGACAAGAAAAAGAAATAAAAGGCATCCACATTGGTAAGGGGGAAGCAAAATTGTCATTATATGCAGGTGACATGATACTATATATAGAGGACCCCAAAGACTCCATCAAAAAACTATTGGAACTAGTAGATGAAGTCAGGAATGTAGCCGGATACAAAATCAATACTCAGAAATCAGTTGCATTTGTATATACCAATAATAAACTATCAGAAGGAGAAATTAAGAAAACAATTCTGTTTACATTCGCTTCAAGACATATAAAATACTTAGGAATAAACTTAACCAAAGAAGTAAAAGACCTGTACTCTGAAAACTATAAAACACTGAAGAAAGAAATAAAAGATACAAACAAATAGGAAAACCTCCCATGCTCATGGATAGGAAGAATTAATATAGTTAATATGTCCATACTGCCTAAAGCAATATATAGATTCAATGCAATTCCTATCAAACTACATAGGTCATTTTTCACAGAAATAGAAAATATAATACTAAAATTTATATGGAACCAAAATGACCCCGAATAGCCTAGGCAATCCTGAGAAATAAGAACAAAGTTCGGGGGATCACGCTTCCAGACATTAGAATGTACTACAAGGGTACAGTAATAAAAACAGTATGGTACTGGCATAAAAACAGGCACATAGATCAATGGAACAGAATAGAGAGCCCAGAATTAAATCCAGGCATATACAGGCAGTTAGTCTATGACAATGGAAGCAAGAATTTACATTGGGGTAAAGTTAGTCTATTTAATAAATGGTGCTGGGAAAATTGGACTGACACATGCAAAAAAATGAAACTGGATCACCTCCTTATGCCATATACAAGAACAAATTCAAAATGGATTAAAGACTTAAATATAAGACCTGAAACCATAAAACTCCTAGAAGAAAATATAGGGTCAAAATTTGCAGACATTATCTTGAGCAATATTTTTACTGATACATCCCCGTGGGCTAGGGAAGTAAAAGAAAAAATGAACATATGGGACTACATAAAAGTTTTTTCACAACAAAAGAAACCATCAATAAAACAAAAAGGAAGCCTACTGAATGGGAGAAGATATTTGTCAATGAGGTATCTGATGAGGGGTTAATATCCAAAATATATAAAATGCTCATGCAAGTCAACACCAAAAAAACCAAACAACCCAATTAAAAAATGGGCAGAGGATATGAAGAGACATTTCTCTAAAGAGGACATACAAATGGCCAACAGGCATACGAAAAAAAATGTTCAACCTCACTTAGCATTAGGGAAATGCAAATAAAAACCACAATGAGATACCACCTTACCCCGGTCAGATGACTATCATCAATAAGTCAACAAACAACAAATGCTGGCGAGGTTGTGGGGAAAAGGGAACCCTGGTGCACTGTTGCTGGGGCTGCAGATTGGTGCAGCCACTATGGAAATCAGTATGGAGGTCTCCCAAAAAACTGGAAATGGAACTACCTTATGACCCAGCAATTCCACTCTTAGATATTTATCCAGAAAAACCCAAGACATTAATCCAAAAAAATATATGCACCCTTATATTAATTGCGGTGCTATTCACAATAGCCAAAACTTGGAAACAACCGAAATGCCCATTGGTAGACGACTGGATTAAGAAACTATGGTACATTTACACAATGGAATATTACTCGGCTATAAAGCAGAAGGAAATCATTCCATTCTCAACGATGTGGATGGACCTAGAGAACATTATGCTAAGTGAAATAAGTCAGTCAGAGAAAGACAAATACCATATGATCTCACTTATACGTGGATTCTAGAAAACTGAATAAATGAGAAATGTAAACAGAAATAGTCTCAGAGAAACAGAGGAAAAACTGTGGGTTGTTAGTTGGGAGGAGGTGGGGATGAAGGAGAAGGGAAAGGGACGAGACAATACAAATTGGTAACTACAATATGGCCTCAGGGATAGAAAAGACAGTCTGGGGAATATAATCAATAATGTAAAAATTTTTATGGGGCCAGATGGACTCATGTGTTGTTAGGGAGACCACTTCATAGTTGGTGTAGAGGCCTGACCACCGCACTATATTTCTGAAGCTGATGTTGAATAATATTATATGTCAACAATAATTATATGTACATATAATCATGGGACATGGATTTGAGTGTGAGAATGGAGTCAATGGAATTGTAATAGATAAGTATGATATCGGGGATGGGAGGGCAGTAGATGGTGGAGGGGGTTGTTTCTGTGTGAGGGGAAGGATAACTATTGCATTGTTCTGTACACCTGAAACTAACAATAAAAAAAATAAAAATGAAAATAAAGATGATTTGAGCAACTGGTAGAGTTAACTTGTCATTTGTGGAGATAGGGAATACTGTAAGAGGAATGGTTTTGTGGAAGTTACCAAAAGTTTGCCAGAGAACATGAGACACCAGTTAGACATTCACCTGGAGATGTGGAATAGGCAACCACACATGGAACATTTGAGAGGCATCATAATAGACTTGATGTTGGGTGCTAGGTAACAGCAAGTAACTAGATGCAATCATCTGGGGAGCAGGCATGGATAGAGAAGAGAAGGGGTCTGAAAACTGAGCCATGACTACCTGAGACCACATGGGAAATCAGCGTGGAGAGGGGAGTGGTCCAAGGGTTGCACCATGACTTCCTGAGATGACCTAGGGAAGGAACATGCATAGATAGTTAGTCCTAGGGCTAGCCGTGGGCCACCCAGAAATGGGAGGTAGGAAAAGGGAGCAGAAACAGGAAACAATGGAACAGTGAAGCAAGAGAACATAATCAATGGTGTCCTGGAACCCAGTGAAAATAATGTTTCAAGTGCTGTATGCTGCCTGACCTTCCTAAAGATATCTGAAGACTGAAATTAAATTTAGCCAAGTTGTGGTCATGTGGTCATGTATGATCTGGAGAAGCCCACCTTGAACGTAGTGTTGAGAACAAAAACCTGCTTAGAGTAAGTTTACGATAGAATCAGGAGGAGAAGGAAGTAAAGCAGTAAGTACACACAATCCTTTAGAGGAGTTTTACTGGGAAGTAAAGAAATGTGGCAGCATTTAGAAGGTGGTATAAGTAAAGGATGGGATTTTCTTTTAAGTTTGCACATGTAAGATCATGTTTGTATAATGATAGGAATGATCCATTAGAAGAAAAAGAAAAATACCTTTCTTTCTCAGAACCAAAGATTTTGAAACTCAGAAGGTAGGAAAAGACCAGCTAACTAAATGTCAGTAGTAGCAGATCAAGGGGGGAAAGGATGGAGAAACATCAAGAGGAAAGGGTAAATATCTTGTTTATTTCAAGATTACTATCCTGCTAGGCAAGGTACCACAGAATCCCATGGGATCAAGAGGCCCACAGCAGTGCCTCCGGACTTTACAAGCCGGAGAGCATGGGTCTTCCCACCAGAGTCCTCCTGCCTTCAAGGTATCGTGCTTCAGCAACTCCCAGGTGTATGTCTCTCCGTTCTTTATTTCAAATGCAGAGAAAATTATTGAGTCAGGTGCAGTGCAGTGCCCTCCTCTGGACCAGTCCATTCTCGCCATTGTGGTAAGACCACATGGTATAGAGTTTCCAGTGAAGAGCAATGTGGGAAGTGAGGCAGCCACCCCAGATGGTATCTACCTACATTGTGTTCTGCCTCCTTGAATCTCAGGCTTCATCTCAACCACCCTCTTTGAATTATAATATAAAACATCCATTCCTTTGGAGAAAGTGCATAGATATCTTAATTTTAGTAGTTAACAGTTATATTTATTTACCTAAGTTCAGAAACTTGGAGAAAAGTTGATACGTCCCTCTTTCCTGGATAAAGCATTATTATCAAGTTTCTCAGTGAATAAATGAGGTGAAATGCCCTACGTGAGAACATTTGCTGTTAGCATAAGTAATTATGACAGATACAATAACTTTATCCTGTACACTGATTTATAGTTTACAACATGCACTTTCATTCCCATTACCTCAAGCCTCACAAAATATTTGTGGGTTATGTTTATGTAGCAGGCACTTAGTTTCCTAATTAGCACTAATTCCTTCCTCCTTCCTCTCAGAGTCGCATTCTTATTCAGATGTGTGACATTGGTGGCCTGAGCCCCAGGTAATAATCCTGCTCATGCAAATCAGTCATGTTGGACCCCTTCCTCTTCAGCATGTAGATCTAGGGGTGTCGGGTGATGGGGCCCAGTTCCAGCAAAGGAGACAAAAGGGAGACTTTGAGGAAATATTTTCCTTCCCGATAGCGCAAAACTAACAAAGAAATGCAGACCATGTCCTCCTCATTTTTTTCTCTGGGACACTGTTGTGTGAAGAGTGAATTTTTAGAGCTGGCACAGCACAGTCATCTTGTGACTACTGTGGAGACACTTCTATCACCCTGAAGATGGCAGAGCTAAAAGGTGGGAGGGCTCTGTGTTCACTTCAACAAGTGACTGAGTTCATCAACTCTAGAATTATCTACCTCCTTACTTCTGGTTCAATGAAACAATAAATTATTATTTAAGCTATCTCTAGTCAAGTACTATCCTTGACTGTTGAAACATTCTCCTTAATACCTTCTGCAGATAAGGACACTGAGGCTCAGAGAGGTTAAATGACATGCCCAGTGTTGCTCGACTGCTAGCTATGGTTTTCTTAAACCAGATCTGTGAAAGACACATCTATTTTTAGAGTCCAGTGACCCTTTTATGAAGTCACAACAGCTTTCCAGCTTGGTTAATATTTGATTCTAGGTGAACTCCTCATTGATTTGGAAATGCCATTCCTCCACTGATAATCTGCTATGATAGCTTGCCCAAAGCAGGTACTCAGCAAGCATGAAACTTACTAGCACAACCACCAACACACTCATACCCTCACACCGTAACCATCATTACCCAACACTGGGACTGGACTCTGAATTTTGGCAGTTCAAGCAACCACTACCAACCTATCTTTCTGAATCAGCATGCCAGTGTTTGATCCACTTTACACCACAGCCCAGCTCACACACACATTGACCTAAGGAAATGGAAATGCAGTGTGAGAGGCAGCCCCTGGGGAGTGAGAGACAATTTGGGGGAGCAGCAGGTTATACAGGTGATCTGAGTTCTGGTCCTGCGTCTGCTGCTCCAGAAACGTATTTATTGGGCAAGTCACTGCATTTCCTCATTAGTCAAATGTGGACTGGATTAAGATCTTCCACAGTTGATTTAGTGGTTCTGTAAATTTAGGCTTGATTTTTATTAAGCATTCCTGTAACAAGCAATAATTAAGTGGCTATTATGTACCAGGTACTGTTCATTGCTGTGGCTATCGAATAAAGCAAGGCAGAAAAATTCACAGGAACAACACAATTTTATGAAAGAACCAAGAATGATAAGAGAATATAAAATCAAGGTGAATGCGGTTACAGTAGAGCCCGTACCAGGCAGGAGAGAACATGGACAAAGTAGAGGGAAAAGCCCTTTATAGCGCCCCCACCAATGGCAGCTGGACAGCCTCTTTGTTCCCTCACCCTCTGGCCTTAGCATAAGTAGCTGCAGAAGTCATTGTGGCTCTTGAATCAAAGTGTCAATAATTCCAGGTCCTAAATTTAAGTATTATGATGTATTGGAAAACAACAACCAACCACAACAATAACAGACCCTGCAGCCACTAATTCACATGGATTAGGATACCTGCTTTGGAAATTGCCAAATACAAGTCACCAAAATGTGTCAACTCTGCCATCTCAAGGAAAAGCCTATTTAGCATGAAATTTGGGGCTAATTTATACATTTGGGATTGAGAGAATATCCTTACATATACTAATTCCTTGTAAGAAACTTTACTGAGAATGTTTCCAGAGGGTAAAATCAAGACCCCATAACTTGTTCCTGTTATCATAATTCATTAGACTCTAGGGCTTTTTTCCAAAGGAGTGACTCCAGACTAATTAATGAGAAATATTTAAAGAAATGTATATAGTCAAGTTGCACTTAATGCAGGTGCTGTTTTAATTGACGTTTTTATTTTATGGTTCATTTACAGGAGAATGGACACTTCACATGAAGATTGAATATGATGGTAGGAGAAACCAGGTTGGAAAAGGAATCTGACTGTTCCCTCCTAACATTAAGGGATGTGTCCCCAAGTTTCCCAGGTCTGCCACCAGAAGAATCATCTTGTTTTTTATCTGAGGCTTTGTGACCTGCTACTTAAATAACCACAGCTGCTTTCATTGACCAGCCCAGGAGGAGGCTTTTGAAAGGAATGTTGAATCAGAAAGAGGGAAAGAAATGAGTTTATGATGGATTAAATACTGGTGTGGAGAGTAAATGAGTGTTGTTTTGGCTTTTCTGTACCTCCACTATTCCCCTTGTCGTTATTGCATTTCATGTTTCTTAATGAGGCGTTTGCTTTAGAGGTAAAGTGCTTTGAACTGGATCTTACTCCATTCAGCTCATCTGGAGTCCCTCCACCTCAACCCACTGTGTGCTGATCACTGGGCGGTGAGCTCTGAAGACAGAACGTTGGGACAAATTAGGGCACTCTGCTTGCTGAAAGACCAAGCCTCCAAAGAAGAATATGTTGTGTTCACTGAATATACCCCGCTGCGTTGTTCGAATAGTGTAATTGCACATCTATATGCTCTCACTTATTTTCTGTGAGGAATACAGATAGCCATACAAAACAGCCCTAGAATCAATATGCATGAAATCATAAGGCAAGACGAATCTGCCCGAAGGCTAGAAAAGAATAGAAACATTGTGAAGGTGCTCGCTTCTGCATTAGCCTTTTATTCAGCAGCAAGTGAACTCCTGACATTCTTACCTGTGGTTACTTAAGCCTTTTGTGCACTTCAGAGTTTTATGAAAGAATGACCAGGGAAGAAAGGGTGTGAGAGAAATAAAAACAAAGGGACAGGAAAATTGAAAACAATCTCAGGAAACAATAGCAAGGCGAACACACAGGAACAAAAGAACTCTTACATCAAGAGGGGAGAGTCATTTTAAAATAACGGAAGTCTTTTCTTTTTCTCCACTATCCGATGTGGAGAGCTCCAATTTTCCAGAATGTGCATGGGCACATGCGTGTGCAACACACACACAAACATGCCAAATTGACCCAATTTAGTTGTCTGTAGTATTCCTAGATTTTAAACGATTTTAATCTAGAAGCTCAGTAGTGATTAGCATAATCAAGTTCTCCTTATGCACACAGAACCTAAAAAAAATCACAAAAATGGATTTATTTCTGAATTGGATAAGATAGTGCTGTGAGGGCAAAAATAAACATTTTTGTGGGGCAGGAGGTAGGATGCGTTAACTGTAAGTTTCTCTAGACCTTGGATGTCATGAATTGGGAATTCAACTCAAGTGTTAGCTCCTTGAATGTAGGAACCATATATTTCATTTCTCTTTATTTCCTCATGTTTCCCAAGACAGATGTGTAATCATTTTAGATGCTTGGTTATTTTTTGTGAATAAGTCTGTGTCCCAGGCCTTGATCAAGGGAGCTGTACTTCAAGGCAAGGAAGTCACTGCAAAGGCCACTAAAGCCTATGCACCGTTTTACTCCTATCTTATTTGATTTCACAGCAGTATTCAACATGATAGGATGACATAGTTTCTACAAACAGGAGCCCTGGAGAGAGGTTGCCTTGTTCAAATCCCAGGTCCTACACTTATAAGCTATGTGAACTTGGGTAATTTGCATAATTTAAAAAATTCCTATTTTTCCCCTTTTGGAAAAATGTGATAATAGCATCAACTTCAAAGGGAGAATGAATTGAGTTAATACACATAAAAGAGAACATTATGTGAAACATACCGAGAACTCAAAAATGTTAGCTACTTTATGATTACTGATCAACTTTCAAATTTTCTTCCCTTGACCTTAAGACAACTTTCTCTTGGATCTATCTGGGATCCATCTCAGGCTTCCTTTTCCCCTCCTCCCACACTCCCTTTGGACAAGCTCCAAAAATTCATGGCTTCAATTCAATCTGTATGCTAATGATTCATAAATCAAGAGTACTCTCTGTCTTAATGAAGAAGTAAAGAACTGGAAAACTGGTTTCTTCTACCACAGAACATTTAACTAGTTATCTAAGTTTGTATCTAAATATTGAATTTTAATGCATTTAAATTTTCTGTCCAAATAACACATATATCATTAAAAAGCTTTAAAGTGGAGTTTATAATAAAAAAACAGCTATCTCAT
>NW_017732077.1:16710-17579 GCF_001890085.2 Hipposideros armiger | reverse complement strand
GGAACATTCAAAGTATAGTGATTTTTCATTGGCTAAGTATAGCAGTCTCTCATTGGCTAAGTTGTTACTGGGCAAGTAGGAATCTTTTCTTCCTCTTGCTGAGGTAGTAAAGTAGCATCACTTCCTGTTGGATATGCAAGGTAAGTCTCTTCGTGTTGGAGTCAGTAGGGTGCATTGAGTGACATGTGTGAAAGTTCTTTCTTCTAGCCTTTTAATTCCATTTTAAATGATGTTTCGGTTTATTAATTTACACAACTCTAATGTAATTATTAATCAAGTGTTTCCTGGGGTATAGAATTCCAAAATAAATTTTTTAAAAGGGTATTTATACTTAGAGCTTTAAAAAATAGTCTGCTGGTTTTTTTCTAACATCCAATGTAATGTCAATCTAATGTTATTTGCCATTGCTAAGGACCAGTTATTTCCTACTCTGGAAGCTTTTAATATATTCTGTTTCTCCCTGGTGTTCTGAAACTTCACAATGATGTGTGGAAATATGTGTCTTTTATAATCATTGGAAATTTCCCATCGAGAAATTAATAATTTTAGCTCTGAGAAGTTCTTTTGCGTTGTTTCTTTAATAGTTTTTTCCTCACCATTTTTACCATTTTCTCATTCTAAAACTCTTGGTTGAACTCCCTTAATAAATTGGCAGAGTCTAATCTTACCTTATGTACTCTACATTCTTATGGCTTTTGGAATTATTTTATCTGAGATTTGATCTTATTTTTCAATGCCTTTAATAATTTTTAAAATTACTTTTCAATTGAGGTCATTAATTTTTATTTTCACAAACTTTTTCTTATGCAGATATTTTAGTTTTTCATATAGCATGCTGTTATTATTCTTTGGATACAATGTTTTATCAT
>NW_017732077.1:11944-13140 GCF_001890085.2 Hipposideros armiger | reverse complement strand
ATCATTGTTGTTACTGTTGTGTATGTGATATTTCCTTTATCATTACTCATTAGTGTTTTGGGGAAAGAGGAGTAGAGCTTAGTGTTCAATATGGCCCCTTGACTCTACTTGATTAAGAAAGCTGAAATTATTTTCTCAAATAGATTTTTCTGTTTTTTTTCAATGATTCTTTTCTTGCCATAAGTGCAATTTTAGAACTGTATTGGAAAGTGTCCACAAAAAAGGAAAAAACATTACACCAGGAATATTTTGTGATTTTGTTGGTGTTGTTGTTAATGACCAAGTGACTGTTAAGGTTGAGAGTCAAGGTGCTTGTTTTCTCACCCTACTATTGGGTTGTCGGAAAAGTCATGATGCATTTTTGCAGTGAAAAACATAGAAAAAATATGTCATGACTTTTCCAACAACCCAATGATTCTTCTCTGAAAGATAGCAGGTGGCCAGTTATACATTCTATGTGCAACACTTGTTTCTACCTGTTTGTCCATGGGCCCAGCCCCTTACCTAAGTCCACCCACCTCCTTCTTCAGGGGATAAATCCACCAAATATTTACTTGTCAGGGCCATTTTCTAATTTCCCCCAACTCAGGGACAAGGAAGAGAGGTTAACCCATTTTCAGTAAGATGGCTAAGGCTTTTGTTCTGCGAGCACCAATCAACAAAGTTACTCTCTTAAAACCCACATAATGAGCTAGGTTTCTTCTACCCTTCAACTTTAGAAAATTTTGAGATGAATCTAGGCATAAACAGTGATTCTCAATGAAAGGTGGAGCAAGTCTTTACCCCCAAGTTCAAGAGGTTTCAAAGTCATTTGAGCAGCATACACTAAATTAAACATCCCTTTTACTCAAATGTTTATGTATTTCCTTGAGGGTACATCTCACCCTTCCTGTCTTAAGAAATAATCACTACCTTTTGTGAGCCATGGTTACTGGTGGTGAGTGGTACCCTTCAGATGATATACCCATGAACAGCAAATACATACAAATGGCTGTGGAGTGAGAATCCCTGTGATAATATGCAAGAAATTTAATACCATAAATATATAAAAACACTTGCTTTCTTCATCAGTAAATGTCTAGCTTATAGGATTACTGTGTTAAGTGATACAGTGAATACAGAGTGTCATGCTTATAAATGATCAATACATTTTAGTTATTATTATTAAATTTTTGGGTAAAAAAATAGAAACCCAC
>NW_017732077.1:8461-11570 GCF_001890085.2 Hipposideros armiger | reverse complement strand
GCTGGGGTAGGAGTATGGTAAAGATTGTATGTGGAGATAATGTCTACATTTGGTGTTACGGGCAGGTTGTGGGGGAGTGAGTATTAAGGGGGAGAGAGTAGGTACATAGCATTGACATGAGACAGAACAGGGATGCATACTCCAGTATTGTGTGTGCATTTGTTTTGTTCTTTAAAGATTCAGAAACCAGTATTTCTGAAAAGCATGGAAGATTATTTGAAAAAAGAGCTTTTAACTGAAGAATCAGAAACTTGAATTTCAAGAACGAAGTGTGAGGGCTTTGTTATTCTTTTTTTTGCATTTAGTATTTTTAAATTATCACTTTTCTTTTTCGACATTCAGTCATAATCATTGGTAATTTGAGGGTAACTCATTTGGGAAACCATCTTAAATTTCATCACATTTTGAATCTTTTGAAACTACTTCATTTTCAAATTATTGGGTTTCTACAATCCTTTCTCTGACTTTATCTTTTACTTTCTTACACTCAATAAATCTGTGTCTTAATCTTCCCCCACTCAATTCCATCCTATTATGCCAACCCAGGAACACCTGCCCAAATTCCATTTGCCTCTCCTCCTCCTCTGGATTTGCATGTGTGCCCTGTATTCATTGCTGATATAATGTCCCTCTCTTCTCTGTAACATTGTTAATTTTCTTACCACTTTTCCACAATTTCTAAATATTTATTCCTTTTTAATCATCAATGCTATATAATATCCACTGTTTCTTTGATGCTAGAATGCAAGGTCAAAGACATTGGACTATCTATTGGGTTTGCCACAAATGCATTACATAATCCATTATTTTGCAGATATTTAATGTTGTGCATGGTAAAATTTTACTTGTGCACTTATCTTATTTGACTAAAGACCATTGTTTTTATTTCTACCTGAAAACTCAGCAAAATGTTTCTTAGTGAAAACTGACAAAATATTTGTACATCTGCTTACTCTTTTAATTTCAAGGCTATGTTAAGTATATCTGTTTTTAATTTGCTTAGAGACTTCTTCCATTCTATTAGATATTTTCCTACTTGTTGACCTTTGTCCTTTGCTATGTCCCACATACACATATAAGTATTTTAAAATATCTTGTATATTAAAAACATACTTCTTATATTCCCTGATAATACTCGAGCCCTTCTAAATTACTTGCAATCTTCCAGCCTTTGCTGATGCATCTTCCTTTGCCAGGAATACAGTCCTCTTTCTCATCTGAATAGTATCTCACCAATCTTGAATATGCAAATTTGAGATGCCATCTTCTATGTGTAGACATTTTTTCCACTCACTAGTGTTCAAATTTGATTTTTCCATTGCTTTGTCCTATCCCCTTGGGGATTACCTCCATCATAGACTTANTAGAGATAAATCTTCTATGTAGAAAATTTTGAAATAATTTATGTAAATACTGTGCCCCCAAGGAATTGCAGTGTGGGCTGTATGAGGCAACTACTTCCAAAGAAGACAGTAAAAAGAAAAGGAGAACAGTAACTTTACACTGATGAAATCTGAGTGGCATTACCTC
Organism: Hipposideros armiger; assembly: GCF_001890085.2. Classification (NCBI taxonomy): domain Eukaryota; kingdom Metazoa; phylum Chordata; class Mammalia; order Chiroptera; family Hipposideridae; genus Hipposideros; species Hipposideros armiger. Next base: position 10,040 of record NW_017732077.1, on the reverse strand, counting down.
AAACACATGATCAAGGTTAATATAATTAATATTGGGTTGTCGGAAAAGTCATGATGCATTTTAGCAACGAAAAACAGAAAAAAATACATCATGACTTTTCTGACAACCCAATAATAAGTCACGTTGGCACCATGCATTCTTGATATGACATGATAGTAATGGCACTTTGTTTCTGTGGTCTTTCTTCAAAAACACCATAGCCCAGATCTAATCAAAAGATTAGCATCTGACAAATTCCATTCTAAAAAATATCTGACCTGACCAAAATAACTAGTATTAGAGACTATGAAGGCATGAAAACAAGGAATGTCTCAAAAAAGTGTCATAGCCAAGAGGAACCAAAGGAGACACGATGACTAAATCTAATGTGTTCTCTTGGATAGGATCCTGGAACAGAAAAAGAACATTAGCTAAAACTAAGGAACATAAATGAAGTATGAACTTTAGTTAAAAAATATGTATTAATATCAGTCCATTAGTTGTAACAATGGACTGTTATATAATATATATATATATATATATATAATATATATAGTTGTTGCAAAAGTCATGACACATGTTTACAACAGATGACACTAGTTCATTTTTGGAAGTATTAGAGTCATTCGCATCTGTTATTGCTATGTCATTTGACAGCTGACAGTTTAGCTTCATTCTAAAAAAAATTGAGTGATTTGTTTGAGTTTTGGAGATTTTACAAGTTGAAGATGGAAGACCAAATTGTGCATTTTTGCCATATTTTACTGTTTTACTTCCACAAAGGGAAGAACGAGCATCAAGCTTGTGAAAAGTTGCGTAAAGTTTACAGTGAAAACGCTCTACAAGAATGTCAGTGCCAACGATGATTTATGAAATTCTGTGCTGGTGATTTTGATCTCTATGACACTCCTTGGTCAGGGAGGCCCAGCGAGGTTCATGACAACAAAATAAAGGCATTGATCAAGTCAAACCCATGTTATACAACACGAGAGATTGCAGAAACATTGAACATCCATCATTCAAGTGTTCACGACCACCTGAAGAAACTGGGATACCTAAGCAAGCTCGATATTTTGGTTCTACATGAACTCAAAGAAGTTCATTTGATGGCACATATAAACATTTGCAAGATGCTCATTCAACGTGAGGAAAACGACCTTTTTTTGAAGCAACTGATAACTGGTGATGAGAAATGGATTGTTTACAACAATGTGGTGTGCAAACGGTTTTGATCCCGACATGATGATTTGCCTCAAACAACATCAAAAGCAGACATTCATCAGGGGAAGGTTATGCTCTTAGTGTGGTGGGATTTTAAAGGTGTTGTGTTTCTCGAGCTCCTACCAAGAAACCAAACAATCAATTCAAATGTGTACTGTCGGCAATTGGACAGTTTGAACGAATCCATCATCCAGAAACTTCCAGAGCTTGTTAATTGTAAAGGAGTTGTGTTCCATTGCGACAACACGAGACCTCATACAAGTTTGATCACCCATCAAAAATTATTGGAGCTTGGATGGGATGCATTGCCACATCCACCATACTCACCTGACCTTGTGCAGTCAGACTTCCACTTGTTTTGCTCTCTTCAAAACTCCTT
>NW_017732077.1:0-1479 GCF_001890085.2 Hipposideros armiger | reverse complement strand
CAATGTAAGTATGTGTGTATCTACACATATTTAAACATAGAAAAGGTACAGTAAAGATATGGTATAAAAGATAAAAAATGGTCCACCTGGATAGAACACTTAGTGTGACTGGAGCTTGAAGAACTGAAAGTTGCTTTGGGTGAGTCAGTGAGTGAGAGGTGAGTGGATATGAAGGCCTAGTACATGACTGTACATGACAGTAGACTTTTATAAACACTGTACACTTAGGTTACACTAAATTTATTTTTTCTTTCTTTAATAATAAATATTTTTCTTTCTTTAATAATAAATTAACCTGAGCTTAATTTAACATCTTCATAATTTAAAAAAAAATTTCAATGTTTTGTAATAACACTTAGCTTAAATCACAAGCACATTATATAGCTGTACTAATTTCTTTATATCCTTATTCTATAAGCTTTTTCCTATTCATTTATTTATTTTTGCTTTTCAAACTTTTTTGTTAAAAACTAAGACACAAACACATATTAGACTAGGCCTCCAGAGGTTCATGATCATTAATATTACTGTCTCCCACCTCCACATCTTGTTCCACTGGAAGGTCTTCAGGGACAATAAAACACATGGAACTTACATCTCTTATGATTGCCTTCTTCTAGAACACCTCCTGAAAGACTTGCCTTAAGCTCTTCTTGAGTAGGAGTCACTCTTTTCAGAAATATGTCGATGGTGGTTTGCTTGTATTTTTTGTTTGTTTGTTTGTTTTATAATCATAGATTTACTTATAAGCAGACAATATACCATGAACATCCTTTCTACTAATAAAAACCTTTCAGTGTTGAGGTCCATGTTTTCAAAATTTTAAGGAACTTGTTGAGGCCGGAAAAGCTTCTGCTAAACCTTCCACTGTGAATTTTTTGGGGTGTTCTTCTTTTTATTTTCCTATATTTATATTTCCTCTTGCCTCCTCTTCAGCTGTGTTCCTGTTCCAGTTTCAACAACTCCTCAGGAACCACCTCGAGGAGCTCCCCAGTGTCACCCTCATCCACACCCAGATTACACCTGTTTGCCATCTCAACCACAGCCTTGGTGATTTTTGCAACCTTTGCATCCTTTGCAAATCCTTTGAAGTCACAGATGAATATCTTGAGTGTCTTCTTCCAGATGCCATGTATATATTCCTTTGCGACATCACCCCAAGACCAAGCAAGGATCTTGATGTGGTCATGGGTGTTGTAATTCTTCCAGAATAGCATCAGTGTCTTCTCAGGGTTTTCCTCAGTTGCAGCAATAGCTTGAGCAAATGTCTTCCTCAGGTAGGAGACCTTAAAAGTTGCTACAACAACTCTATCCATTGATTGGATCAAAAAGGTGGTGTTTGGAAGGAGAAATGCTAATTTGATATTGGGATAAAGATCACCAAAGGACAAATGGTGTCCAGGAGCATGATCAACAATAGTTAAATCTTGTTATTCTCTAAATAGCACTTCTCCATTTTGTTAGCATAGCAATTCAGAT
>NW_017738203.1:0-1092 GCF_001890085.2 Hipposideros armiger | reverse complement strand
TGCCTCTCCTTGCCACTTTTTCTGGCAAACGTGTGAACAGGTACTGCATATGTACTCCCATCTTAGCTATGCCTTGCCCGGGTCTTAGAAATGGCAGCCTGCAGGGAATGAGATGCTCAGGAAAGATATCTGAAATAACCTCCTTTCATATCTGTCATCTGTCACCTTTATTCTCAAAGCATTAAAAAGCAAACAGAAAGAAAACATACAGCCCATAACCCAATGCAAATTCATTTCCTTTAATAAGAAGTGGTTTAGGAAACTATAATTTGTGAGGAGATGATAGAAAACAATGACAACCCTATGAATGATTTGACATTTACCGTTTTTTTTTAAGTGAGTTTCTCATTGGGCCAGACAAATGATGACATATTTTGAAAAAATGGACTAGCTAGCAATTATTAGTAAAGTTCATTATCAAATAAAATATGTTGAGATGCTTACTATACTTATTTAAAGGGACAATTAACTTCATAGAGGTCATGGGATTGTGACCATCTTCAATCTAATAGTACTTGAGGGAGATTTCTGAAATTGGAAAGTTAAACTGAACAGAATAGGTCATTATAATTGGATTCGACAAAAGCATGTGAAAGATGAGCTTCCGTCTAAGAATGGGAATCATCATCATGTTACATCACTGTGTTCAAGGTGTAATTCTCCATGATGACACAAGTAACACAAAAGGAAACTTCTCCAGTAAAACAGAAGGGGCTGGTAAAAGAACCTGTTTACTGCCTCCCCTCACCCCCTACCACCCCAATGTGAGTTCACTGTGTTTTATGTAGAAAAAACGATGCACAAGGGTTGGCAGAGGAAAATGCCAGACCTGGGATTAACTGGCCAAAACATCTCAAGCAGTCGGTAACATGTGGGCCAGTAAATGACCCAGATAAAAGAAGTGGCTTCGTTGATGTGGAGAGAGTTAAATGGTGTGAGCAGCTGCGAGGGAGACAGAAGGTGCTCACAGAACTGCACGAAGGGCCAGGTAATTCATGTCTGGTGGAGTCAGAAAAACACGAAAAGGCAGTGAATGGTCAGTTTTGGAAGGACCTCCCCTTCAATCTGGCTACCCAGCAGAATTCAAGTGTA
>NW_017738201.1:0-1092 GCF_001890085.2 Hipposideros armiger | reverse complement strand
AAAAAAAAAAATCCTCTCCGATTCAGTCAGCACATGGGGCCAATGCAGGTGAGGAGAGAAGGAAGAAGCTGGCAGAATGGACCCTGCTCGGGGTTCGTTTTTAAAGGAGGTAGAGGGCCAAGAGGCTGGGGTGAAATTCAGAGAGAGTTGACAAAAAACTCCGTGTTCATTATGATCCATTAGCTTTCACCTGTGCACATGTATACAAAGATGATGCCTATGGAGAAAGGGGTTACTGCTGAATTTTATATTTGTTACTCTTTTTGGCATTTTCAAAACTGTCTGAGGTATGTAATACTTTTATATTTAGGAAAAAACTTTAATGATCAAACTTTTGAATGAGGTCCTTAAGGTTTAATTGTCTGGTGTGTGTGTGTGTGTGTGTGTGTGTGTGTGTGTGTGTGTGTGTGTGTGGTAATCTAGACAGTGTTCGGAGTCAGAAATAGTGACTGTGTCTGATTGGCCCACATCCATGTGTGGGGCAGATGGATGGGGAGCTGAGGGAGAACCCCATCCTTATTTGGTAAGAGGGGCCAAATATGAGAAGAAATATGTACTGTAGCCAAAAGGCCTCAGATTCAAAAATCAGAATTTTTTTTCCCCCCTGAATTAACTGAGGCCATTTTGAAATATATTTTGACCTGACATATTTGGTTGATAAATGCAAGCAATTTGGAGCAGAATAAAGGCACTCTTGACAAACTCTTTTTTTAAATTAAGTAACAATTAAGGGAATTTAACAAGCCCCTAGGTTGGAGGGGAGAAACGCTTATTTGCAATTAAGCTAAATTACATTGATGGGCCTTGGCTTTTTCAATGGCCCCAAACTTTTCTTCACATAGAAAAAAATTACCAAAAATAGCTTCTGAACTTCTATTCTGTAAGGCATGTCTATCAAGAAGTGAATGGTAAAATGTGGGGTAGAGGTGAGGGAATGTAGACAATAAATAAATCATTTTTTTAAAAAAGATTTTTATTGGGGCATTGGGGGAGGAGAACAGTGCTGGGGAATCAGGGAAAGGGAACAGACAAGTTGCTGTCCTTTTGTTCTTCAGTCTAGTTGTGGAGGATGTCGCTTCACTGGCCCATGTT
>NW_017738200.1:0-978 GCF_001890085.2 Hipposideros armiger | reverse complement strand
CTCCCTTGCTGCCAGCCTGAGAGTGGCACCGGAGACTCCTGGCCCTTCTGGCAGTGGGTGTGAACCCAGGCACCTGTTTGCTGGTGCACAATGCCACGTGCCGTTGTCTCCGTTGGCACAGTAAGCATCCGACCCATGAAAGTTATGGTCGCAAGTGGCTCCTGTTAGGAAAAGGGTACTCAGTCCTTATCCCCACCAAGCAGCTCCCAAGGGAAACAAGACCCTCCTTGGTCAGAAATGGTACACCATGCCTATAAGACCAGCAACGGCAAGAAGACTCCAGTTAATTTAAGGTGACTAAGTGGACCCATTCCCCACATACTGCCCAAGTGCACAGAGACCAAAACCAACCCCTATGAGTGGATCAATGGGACTTTGGGCCACTGAAATAGCACAACGCCTAAAAACTCTTCTGGCACAGACAAACCTGGTCTTTGGTCTCCCCACAGGAGCAGGGGACGCCAACAACTCCTGACACATCAACTCTTCTGACCACGTGAGCTAAGACAATAAAACAAGGCCACTGCAAGGGCACCAGAGAGGCAGAGCGAGACACACAGGGAGCCAGAGAGACCCACAGACAGAATGACAGAAGGAGAGAGAGGGAGAGGGAATGGGAGAGGAAGCAAAGCAGGCAAGACCCAGAGCTTCACAGCCATGGGATGGCCACTCAGACTGGGAAACACACTGAGACAGACTCACCGAGGCTGTGCCAAAGTGGCAGCTTCCACACAGGAGGGTGTTCGTGTTGGGGACTTGGGTCAGCTGAGGAGGTGGTGCCCTGTCACTGGCAGTCACCATGGTACCTAGCCGCTTGCCGCCAGGTTCCCAAAGTGCCATGGTGCTCCGAGTTCGCCCAGATCCGCCAATGGGGGGGACAATTGCAGCAGCAGATACCAACTTTGCTTGGGTCGTGTGCCTCTGTGCTTTTTCCCTAGTGTTCCTCTGTCCTGGAATCAGACGACTCGCATGACTCAC
>NW_017738199.1:0-1092 GCF_001890085.2 Hipposideros armiger | reverse complement strand
TGAGGGAGTTTTTAGCCAGTAAACAAATAACTGTATGGGAACACCCTCCCTACTCACCTGATCTGGCCCCCAATGACTTCTTTCTTTACCCGAAGGTAAAGGAAATATTGAAAGGAAGACATTTTGATGACCTTCAGGACATCAAGGGTAAAACGATGACAGTCATTCCAGAAAAAGAGTTACAAAATCGCTTTGAAAGGTGGACTAGACGCTGACATCAGTGCGTAGCTTCCCAAGGGACGTGCTTAGAAGGTGACCATAGTGATATTCAGCAATGAGGTATGTATGTAGCATTTTTTCTAGGATGAGTTCACGAACTTGATTGTCCAACCTTGTATGGGACGTGCTACAGGCATAAAAGAGCCACTTGGTGCTTAAGACCACATGCTGTGCATCCAAAGATGGGTTTTCATCCTGACTATCCACCACTGGCTATGTGACCTTCATCACGTTACTTAAACGCACTCTATCTTCAATTCCTCATCTATAAAATGAGACTGATAATAATAGTGGCACCTAACTTTTACAGTTGTTGAGACAAGTCAATAGATAATAAATATTAAGTGCTTAGAACAGAGCCTGCTACATAGTAAAAGCTAACTATATATAAGCTCTGTGCTCCTCTCAAAATATAAAGATCTTATTTTCATCTCAGGGTCTTTATACACATTGCTCTACCTGGAACAGTCCTCCCCAATATTTTGCCTTTTCTTATTCATATGTGTGCTTAAATATCACCCAGGAAGACCTTCCCTAACCAGCCATCTAAGGTAGCAAAACGCTGTCAATCTATTTTCCTTTTCCAGGCATGATTTCTTTTCTTTTTTTTTAAAGATTTTTATTGGTGAATTGGGGGGATGGGAACAGTGCTGGGGAATTGGGGGAAGGGGGACAGACAAGATGCTGTCGTTTTGTTCTTCAGTCTAGTTGTGGAGGATGTTGCTTCACTGGCCCAAGTTGGCACCATCATTGCGCTCTTCCCGGGTGAGGCAGATCCGTCGCCGGCTTCTGGACGGTCGCTCACGGCGGCTGCTGGCCGCTCACGCTGGCTGTGTAGTGCTGGCTACACATGGTAGCCCATGGCAACCCACT
>NW_017738198.1:0-1062 GCF_001890085.2 Hipposideros armiger | reverse complement strand
TGTTCACCATCTTAGCTGTAGAGGGCGCAGCGTCACTGGCCCTCATGTGGGATCCGAACCGGGGTCCTGCTGCTCAGAGCTGGCGTCCCAAGCCAACTCCTAACCAACGTGCCACTCAGCCGGCCCCACAGTGCCTATTCTTAATGAAATTATGATGTAGTTTCTACCCCAATTTGAAAAATAGGTTTATGAAGGTAGCAAAACCATCTGTAATCTAACAAAAACAGATGTTTTATTTCATTTATACCACTTCCACCCCCCCCATATCTATTACTAATCTAAATCATACAATTAGGGAAAACTTACACACTATATATATAGTATATATATATTATAGAATATATATATATTTAGAAATTTACAAACTGGCAGAATTGCTATAGTAAGGGTTATGGGAGTTGGAAAAGTCAAGGCCAAGTAAAAGCCCTTGTAATTGATGTGAACTGACACCAACCCGCCCCCCCCTGACTCCCCCAGAACAAAATAGAAAACAAAAGCAATATCACATACAGTGGAAATTAGTGCTTCCAGCACAGATTTGAGAGATTGCAGGAGTAATGATCCCTATTCGATTCCCATTCAACTCATCTATTCGGCTGCTACAAAGGCATTTAGGTCATGGAGGAGGACAGCAGGTTATCACAAGCTTAATCAAGCGGTGCTGCTACTCCCAGCGATGGTTCTCAAAACTGCATCTTTACTGAAACAACCCAATACAGTCCCTGGCACACATAGATATGCCCAAGCAAGTGCTTTTCATCCCACCGAGTATAATAGGAAGCAGAGTCACAATTAGTTTGTGTGCACTTAGCTGGTACCTTTATTGTCATGACCTAGGGCTAGGTCAACTCTCTTGGTCTTTGTCATTATAGCCTGGAGGGGCCACCGTTATTCTTTTTTTTTTTTAAAGTAATTTTTTTTTTTAAAGATTTTTTATTGGGTAATTGAGGGGATGGGAACAGTGCTGGGGAATTGGGGGAAGGGGAACAGACATGTTGCTGTCCTTTTGTTCTTCAATCTAGTTGTGGAGGACGTTGCTTCACTGGCCCAAGTTGGCACCAT
>NW_017738197.1:0-1041 GCF_001890085.2 Hipposideros armiger | reverse complement strand
ACTTTCCTGTATTTTTGTTTGTTTGTTTATTTTTAATTACCATGAGGGTTACAATATGTTCTTCCAATTACCACTTCTCCTTGCTACCTGAGCATAGTCAGCAGTCAGCCTAAGAAAGTGATAATGGAAAGATAATGTCTAACCAGGCCACAATACCCTTCAAAAGAACAAGACACGTATACAGTGTGGTTTTTTTTCTGACCTTGACTTGCATTTCCCTGTTATACTTGGCTTAGAATTTAGCAGATATTGATAGGAGCTGTAGCAGAAGAGAAAGCAGTGACCAGTATAGAGATCACATTGAAAAAAGCCCTGTACTTTTTCTGACTTTGAACTGAGAGTCTTGGTTCCAACACTTCATTAGTTACTCTCTTGCTCTGAGTGATCATTAGTGATGAACTGCCTCATTTGACTGATACCTGAAATGATTTAAGAAAAAGAAAGGATTTGAAACTATTAAGAAAGCAGAGTAGGATGTTTCAAATTAACATTAGAATTCTAGGCAACATTGGAAATCAATGTAAAGGAAGTTAACAGGTCATTCTTATGATCTTATAATCATAGACTGGGATAAGCACTTTATGTACATCATGGAATAGAATCCTCACAAAAACACTACAAAGTGGGTATCATTGGCCCCATTTGACAGGTGTGAAAATGGAGGTCTAGATATTTTAATTAACTTGCCTAAGATTGCCCAGAAACTAAGTAAAGGAATCAGGGTTTGAAGTCAGATATGGCTGACAATGCATGAAATTATAATTCCAGTATCAGCTCCACCAACGCAAAAGAGAAAATACTGAGAAAAAAGATAATTTTGAAAACATAACATGAACAGAAGTATTACTTATGCTAAGGGATTGTGTTAGATATTATGCAGTGAAAATAATGGTAAACTTGCCTGGTTCTCTAACCGGGTTAGAGAACCAGGAAAGTTTAAGAAATTCTGAGTTAAAAAAATAAATCAAGTTCCTTTGCTATAGAATTTCTTATAGCCTTTAATTGTGAATTATACACTTCTGCGACAGTATAGAGGATGCA
>NW_017738196.1:0-1060 GCF_001890085.2 Hipposideros armiger | reverse complement strand
TGGAATGCATGAGTTTTAAGTGTACAGTTTAATGGGCTTTGGCAAGTGCTTACAGCTGTGTAGCTTGCTTTCCACAGGACTTAGGCCCTTGTCACTTTCCCTGGAAAGTTTCCTCTTCTGACAGTCTTTCCGACCGACCTCCACATCCCCGTGAAAACTTTTGCTAGTTTGATTTTTACCACAATAGATTCGTTTGGCCCGCACGAAGGCTCCTTATACCGGGGCTCAAACAGCCTGTACCCGATTGCATCTGGCTTCTTTCACTCAGCGAAGTGTTTTCGAGATTCCTCCACGTTATTTTGCTCCTCGGTTATTGCTGTGTCTGTACTTTCCTCCTCTATTTCACTACAAATAAGGAAGAGGGTTTTTTGTTGTTGTTGTTTGTTTGTTTTTTTAAATCTGCCTGCGGGATTTAGAGGCTTAAAAGGGGACTCAACAGAAAAGTGTCCATAAGTCTTCAAGGCCTGCCATGCTCCGGCCTTTTCCGACCTGACCTGGTCCGTTCCTACACGCATCAGGTGAAGCAGGGATGCGCTAGTAGAGATTGGTGATAGTCCGGACCCAAGAGAAGTTAACTTCTCCTGAGGCCTCGTGACACTAAATAGTGTGCAATAAGAAAGTTCTATATTTCATGGCAAACAATCAAATCCATTAAATCTTCGTATTTGGAAACTGTGTATAAAGCCAACAAATCTCTAAAAAGGGCAATGCACTGCGATGTGTTTTGCTCCGGCCACGCTGGACGGTCACTCTGGTTCTCTAGGCTCCAGAACGACTGTTCTCACTCTGCTGTGAGCACCAGCCCCATCTCCCGACACGGAGTGGAGCAGAGGGGAGAGGCCAGGGGCTTCGGAGACAGTGCAGAAAAGCGTGGGCCTTAGCCAGTGGCTCAGACGTTGAGTGTTTGGGGTACATTAATTAAGCTAACCTCATTACGTTAATGATCCTGGAGGGAAGTAGAGGGCAAATAAATTGGGTTCAAATTAGAGAATTCCTGAAAGGCAGAGTGAGCAGTTCATACTTAATTTCACAGGCACTGGGGAGCCATTTTGAGCTCAGC
>NW_017738195.1:0-1036 GCF_001890085.2 Hipposideros armiger | reverse complement strand
CTGGCTGGCAGGACTGCCTTTCCATCCACTCAATTCTAGTACATTTGATTCAGAGCCACAAGTGTCTTGTTCTTCTCCAAAGAAGCATTTGAATTTTAAAAGAGGACCCTGGAGAGGAAACACTTAACCCAAAGGAATGAATATTTAATGCTGGCATTTCAGGTTCCGTTGGGGAGAGGTCTTAGAGGGGCCTTTCCCAAAGTTCCACAGAGGACTGTGCCCCCACCCCCACCCCCAGCCTCCTTCCTTTTCTGCTCAGGCATCAGCCCAGCCTGGCAGGATGGCAGTAGACCCTCAGGAGAGGCTTCTCGGGGGAGAATGAGGCACTGGGCTGGTCTCAGCTTTCAGCTAATTCTGTGTGTCCCTGAGCAGGCCAAAGGGGTGCTCATTGGGTCCCTGCTGGCTCCAGTGATGGGGCTCTCAAAGGGGTGGCCCAAGGGCCAAATTGAGCTGCAGTTTTTGTTTTTTTTAATTGGGGCCGAATGGAATTTCTTGTACTCTCTGGCTCACCACGGCTCCCTCCGCTTCTTCTAGCCTTGTTTGTGACCATCTTTCCTTACTCACTTACTCTACCTCCTGGCCTCTGGGTGTATTTGAGTTGGACCCCTGTTCTATGTCCCCTGCTTGCATAAGGTTATCATGGGGACCTAGGGCAGGATGTAGGGTGCTTTGAAAGCTGTACCCCTGCATGGATGTGAGGGATGAATGTGATGACAGCTCCATTTCCCTTTCTGTCGTCCATATCCCAGAACTTGGCTGAGAACCTGACATAGATCATCTCATCTCATTTACCCACAGCCACGAGGACCCCAGAATCCTTATCTAAGGGTGGAACCAGGGTCTGCATGTGACACCTAAGTCCACACTCTTTATTCTTCACATTATCTTCAGAACCTTTCCTAAGACACCTACTCAGGCCCACTGGTGAGTCGGCTTACATTGGGGGTTTCCTGGGTGACACTGCTGTGGGGGGCATACCCTCAGATGTGTGGCATGGCCAGGTATGGGCTCCCCATGGGATGGAGAAGGGGAAGAT
>NW_017732076.1:919622-921169 GCF_001890085.2 Hipposideros armiger | reverse complement strand
TACTACATCTTTTTTTGTCTTTTGTAATATGAATTATCATCCTAGCTTGACTTCCCTTTAGCTCTGATTTTAAAACATCATTTTATTTATTATACACCATGCAAAGTATATAAAATAAGATCTATAGAAAAATTTGGGAGTTCACAAGTTAGTTTTATAGTTTCACTTAACTGCATAGCATTGAAAGTTCAAAAATGTCATATCTATAGAAGAAAATGTGAAGATTCTACAATAATTCTCAGCTTTCAAAGAAATTTTTGCTTTCCAGTGGAGCAAGAGAAAGGTAGATAGCCATTAGGGTGAACTAATACTTTGTGAATTAACAAAATAAAGTATCTTGGGTTAAAAAATATAAAACTTCAGGGTCATAGTTAAGCTGGAAAATGTTAAAAGACCACACTCAGTTCCGTATCTCCATTTTAACTACCTAACAAGCCAGAAGCTTCATGTAACGACCAAAAGAAACAGTCTATTTACTGTTTACCAACAAGGCAACAGGGTGAGTTCTAAGGGGGATTCTACAAAGCACCACAGATGCTCAGTCTAAGCCATAGGATAGCCTTGGAATTGATGGGCTCGCTACTGTATGAAACGTTGAGAGCAAGACAAGTGAACGACTGACCAATGGGACCATCCGAGATGCATCTTTATATGTGTGTGTGACTAAATTTTGCTCACACGAAACAATAGGGATAAAAAAATTCAAGTAGATAAAATTGAGTGTGCAGAGAATTGCTAGATTACGTTTTTCTAAGTATTTTTAAAGTTAAACCCGTAGGCAGAAACAGTATTATTCCATTTATAACAGATAGCTTGTGGCCTTCTTTTATAGGACATCGTGACTACATTTTTCACCTATAACTTCATTGAAAACCAAAAATTAGACCATTTTCCTTATTAGCTCCGAAAACTTTAAGATTAAACATACTCACTTCTGTAATACACAGTGATCACCTAAATAATGAAGACTCTACCATGTTTACTGATGTTATAGTAGGATTTTTAAAAATTGCTGTCAGAAGTAATACATACATTGCTTCTTTTTTATTGTTTAATACTCAGAGGTCATATTTTATTAAGTGTTATGAAAACTTTCTGGACTATTATAAGTGACATTATACATTAAACATCATAAAGTCAGCTGACAATTTTCTATTTATGTTCTAAAAATTATTTTTGATATGATTTCAAAACCTTGGGTGCAAAGTATTTTTAAATGCGTGTAACAATAAAATGGCAGATTATGGAATGATCCATATATATAAATAATCTAATTATCTAACCTGTATAACATTAATAATCTCAGTAATAATCTCCAGGCAGTAGTACACAGCTCTGTCATGTGATGTCCTAAGTGGAATCAGGTACCCAGTTCTCTCTACCCCGCAGTGTGCTTTCTTTCCAGTCAGGTGCTCATCTTCAGTGCCGTTTACTCATTCACATGGTGGGCTATAAATCAAATCACACCATGTGCGAATACTAAGTGCACATGATACAGAAGTAAACAAGCTAGGCAAGGTGCTGTATCTTGTTTAGAGCATAAAAAA
>NW_017732076.1:913454-915088 GCF_001890085.2 Hipposideros armiger | reverse complement strand
CTATAAGGAAGAGTATATAATTTCATTTTTAGTGTTGTTTTTATGCTATATGATAATTGATTTTGAAAGGCCTGTGTAAATGGTAAAATGTGTGAAAAATAATTTCTTCTTATAGTTCTTTTTTTATTGGACTCTAAAACTTCGGTGTATGTATGAAATGGAAGTGTTATACAAGGAAAAAAAAAAACCTGAGAGCTTCTGTCAAGTATTGGAATAAAGACAACACCAAGGCACCACAATTTTTTTTTTTACATTTTACAATTTTTTTGAGCTCATATTAGTGAAGACCAATCTTAAGATATGCAATTTATCTTATTATTTTTCAATTAATTAACTTTTCTTGAATACACTAATTTAGTAACTCAATGTTTTCATAATTATTGCAATTTAACACAATTCCACATGATTATGTAGGTTTTTAAAAATCTTAGATGTCAAAGCACAGACCTATGCATAGAACCTGAAAAAAAAGTCAACCAATCTCAAATGAGATTGTTGGAAATATATCAATAAACAAAATAAATTTAAAACCTATCTAATCAGCAGATATATACAAATAAAAATCAATGGCATTATATAGCAATTATGGAGAAAGAACCATATGTTAATATGTAAGTAGGATGGCGAAGGGAGTTTGCAATGAAGAAGATAAAATTGAGTAAAGACATGGAAAATATGAGGTATGAGTAATAAGTTGCCCAAAGGAACTTGGTTATAGTAAGAGGAAACCATTTTCAACACCCTTGAGTTGTAGCCAGTGCATTATGTTCCAGGAACAAACGGGAGCCTGCTGTTTGTAGGTGCACTGAGTGAGAAGTGAGCTCATCAGGGCAAAGAGCTGAAGGAAAGAATAAGAGGGGGATTGGAGAGAGAAGAAGCAACAATGTTTCTCAAGCATTTTTACATAAACTGCAGAGAGAATTCGAAGGGAGATGTGGAATTACAAGAAAGTTTTTGTCAAAAAATTAAAAAGCGAGAAAATATGGAAAATATACAGCATAACAGTAAAAAAATGAAATGACAGCACATGAAATGAAATGAAATAACAGTAAAAACAAAATGAAAAGGGAAACGCTTGAGTGAGGTGTTTGAATAGGCAAACTACATTGTATTTTGTATAGAAGCAAAAGAGCTGGACTTACATAGAAATATGAGCAGGTAAAGGTTAGAAGACCCAAGAAGTGGCCTTAGTTTTGACCCACTGAACTGCATTTATGAGATAAGAGAAAAATATAAAAATGAAAATTAAAAATTGGCTCTTAGTATGTCTATCCTCAGATATAGTCTTCATCCTTCCACTAATTGGCTCCATATTTATTTATGAAAGCCGCTTAACTCTGATTCAGAAATTAATGTAAGCTAGTTTGTGTAGCTAAAATGGATCAAAAATTGTTTTGCTGAGCAGGCAAAAGCATAGAAACAATATTAGCCTATTCATGAGATATACATGCTAGAAGTTTCGTGACAAAACATAAAATGATGAAATTCAAAGATTTATAATGATGCTATTGATGGAACAGATTTATTAACTACAAACATCACCCAACTTCTGCTATATTCCCTAAGGGCTGAAAGCCACATTCATGAAGACATTGAAAAACATATTCGTAAGGGGAGCACTAACATCCTTGAAC
>NW_017732076.1:907754-910796 GCF_001890085.2 Hipposideros armiger | reverse complement strand
TTAACATTTAAGTTTTTAATCCATATTGAGGATTTTTTGGGGGGTATATTATCTAAGAAATGGGTACAGTTTCATTCTATTAAATGTGGGTATCCAGTATCTAGTTATTCCAACACCATTTGATGAAGAGACCATCTTTCTCCACTGTGTATTCTTAGCACCCTTATCATTAATCAGGGTCCTGTAGGGTTCCACATGGATTTTAGAATTGTTCTTGCTAGTTTTGTAAATAATAATATTAATAATAATAAACAGCATTTAGATATGGTTTGCATTGAATCTGTAGGTCTCTTCTAGGAAATATGGACATTTTAACAATGTTAAGTCTTCCAATCCATGAACATGAGATGGCGTTCCATTTATTTGTCTCCTCTTTAATTTCTTTCATCAATGCCTGAGTCTTATGATGTATCAGTTCCAGTAGTGCTTCCTAGGTCTTGGTTTAAAAATATGTTAACAAAATTTATACAGCAGAGGCCTTTAGGTGTTAAACAAAATTTCTGAACTCTTGTGCTGCTAACTATTTTCCTTTTGAAGAGCAGTTGCTGCCTTGCTGTAAAAAAAAAAAAAAGTTTGGTTCTAGAACACCAAAAAATATGTAACCTTAGTTGCCCATCATGAATCCAGTATTATCTGAGAAAGAGAGAAAGAGGTTTGTTGAGGGATCATGGAAATTTGGGGGCTCATATTTCTTAAGTTCATTAATCAAAGTGATTTATTCCGTATTTTAGGGTTTTACTCTGCTTCTCATGACCTGACTTTAACAACGAAGACCTGTAAGGCTAACCATGCCCACTCCTTTATCACTCTGCCACCCTCTAACTCCTATCATAGTCCTCATTTGCAGCATAGTTTTCAGTATGGTTGCAAGAAATGTACATCTGTCAAAGGTGCTACAGAGGACCTCTGCCAATGACAGCATGCCTCAAGCTGCCACTTAGATGCCCTGAATAACATATAATTTTCTTATTACAAGGGTATCAGTGCCATCAATCCAACCAGCCCACATCACAATCCTTACAATCATCATTGCATCTTTACCAAATAGTCATCACATCCACTGTGCATCCTAATACTTCACCTTCCATTGTTCACCTTCCATTTGTTTCTCAAACCAATTAACCACTGATGGAAACTTTGGTGACTGTGGTGCTATGGCATGTAAGAAATTACACCTTAATCACCACCTCCTCCGTCCCCATGTACACAATGACCATAAATATAATGCCCCTATTACCTGTAGAATNTTTATTATAAATTCAGATAACCTAGAAATACCCAAGTGAGATCTAAAGATACAGATATATTGGAAGTGGGGCTTAAAAAACAACTATGATTGCAGTATGAATTTGGTCATGATTAGTATATGGTGTAATTTAAATAAGGCATATTAATGTGCTATCTTGATCAAATTTCATTTTCGCAAAAATCATTTAGTAGCATCATGAAAACTGATTTGGAGTGGCCATAGGAAGACTCATTAGATTTCTACTGTATTCATCTAAAAAATAACGATGGTTTTGCAATGAAAATTAAATATGTATGAATATATATATGTGTGTGTGTGTGTGTGTGTGTGTGTGTGTGTATTTGCTACATTTGGAAGAAATTAGGAAGCAAAATTCATGGAACTTAAATATGGATTGGATATTACTTGTTAGGAAGTAACACTAGAAGATTGTTTTATGGTTCACACTTAAGTATGAACTAATGGACAAATGTTATAATTTCTATGTTTCCCATAGATTTGAAATATATTCAATGATTTTTGATCCAACTAGAGCTGATAGAAATATCAGACACAATACTTCAACCTGTATTTATTTTAACAAAGTATTTCTAGTTACTCAGTAAGAACCTGGAACTATTATTTTCCTTTCTCTTTCAGATATGTTTTTAATACTGGTATCTGGAACTATAGATTCATGCACGGAAGTGGGCAGTGTGGTTGGCATAATAGACCAATTATTCTTGAGAAGGCAAATACTGCAGTCCCTCTCTCCCAAGTTAAGCAATATTATGCTTAACAACAAGTGAAACTTCTTGGAGATCCTAAATCTCATGCCTTAAAACATTACAAAATGCAAGATAGGTGGAGTCAACGGCCAGGTGATGCATAAATGTCTTCTACCAGATGGTGACTCACTATTGTTTACCAGTCAGAGTACCTTCTTAGGATTTGTCCATGGTCAAAGGACTAAATGTAAGTGAGACTGAAACTAACATTCAGGAAAAAAGCAGTAAGAGAGGAGAGAGAGATTCTGGATATAATTCCTTTGTGTGGATTGGGTTAAATCTACAAATTTGCAGTAATACATGACTGTTAGGTCAGTGAATTTCCTTTTTTGCCCAAGCTAATTTCAGTCGGGTTTCTGACCTCAAAGTCAATAGTCATGTTGAATGCCATCTTGTACAAATAATTTGCAATTTTTAAAAGTGTAGTCACTTATATAAAGGATATAATAGACTTCATTATTTTGCTAGTCATGTTTTGAATTACCTAGTTGATCAAATTGCAACCATAACTTTGAATTTTTACTCTAATGGTTAACTAGCATATTTTACTACTATAGAATCTATGTTTCTGCTAAAAGAAGAATGTATTCTGCTTATGAAATTAAATATTTTCTAGTGTTTCTCAAGTATATAACCTTTGTGAAATCAATATATGCTAATAACCCAAGTATTTAAAAATGCTTTAAATTTTTTCATGGTATCATTACCCTATATTTCACTGTTCCATATATCTAGAAACAATTGGAAGTAGAATGTTAAGTGCCACTGGTCATGCCTGGTATTTATATAGCTAAATTTTGGAAAATTTGATAAAAATTATAATAAATTGTAGGATTCATAGCTACTCTATAGAACAAATTCCCAGTCTATATAATTACTTCTCATTGTAAGTCTGAGAATAAAGACAAGACTTGCAATGAATAATAGGTTTAGAATCAAGCTATTTAGTCAATAGAGAAAAGAACAAAGTATTTTATTTGTGAGATTTAAAAGAACTGTTGGAATTATAAAGTGATATACAGAATA
>NW_017732076.1:903163-904326 GCF_001890085.2 Hipposideros armiger | reverse complement strand
GGGCTGTTCTCCATACCAATTAGTCAGAATGACCCATAACAATTTGCCTTCCTGGGAAAAGGATGACATCTTAGCCCAGGAATATATCAATTCTCTTCCTCTGTATCACAAAATCATCCAGCAGTGATGTGTTATATTGAGGATACAATGCAGTGAGGTACGTGATGGATGGAGGTATGCCAGAAGCCCTTTGAGTTTTAAGGAAGCTGCCATATTAATACATTTCCGAAGGCCTAGTTGTTTATGGCTTGCCTGAGAAGAAAAACTACAATAGTTGCTGTACCTTGAATCACAGTCACTACAAAGAAACAACTTGGTTACTGGCCCCTTCTGATTTTCATGGTAACATATATGACATATCAGTAAAAAATTACAATTCAATAAATTAAAAAATAATAATAATAAATAAATAAATAAGGCTGGTAGTTTTGAGTGGGGCCCAGGACAAGAGAAAGTTCAGCCTCATGTCCAGGTATGTCTGCAAGTTTTCCTGCAATCCAGGTTTTTTGTGGGGTTTTTTTTTGCAAATACAGTGCCCTCACTGTCTCTCTCTCCCTCTCTCTCTCTCTGTCTCTCTTATAGTAGAGCATTTCACATGAGCTCTATCTTCCTAAAAATGTTTTGTGTGCAATACAAAATTATGAACAGTACGATATTGTTAAATAAAGACTTACACATAGATAGGCAGTTTTAGAGCAGATACCTAGAGCTTGCCCATCTAACATAACTGAAACTTTATATGTATCCATTGAATAACACTGCTCTGTTTCCCCTTCCCTCAGCCCTGGCCATCATCATTTATCTCTCTGCTTCTATGAGTTTAACTATTTTATACTTCATATAAGTAGAGCCATGCAGTATTTGTCTTTTTGTGACTGATTTATTTCACTCAGCACTGCATCCTCCAGGTTCATTCTATTTGCTATTGCAGGACTTCCTTCTTTTTAAAGGCTAATTAAAATTCAGTTGTATGTGTGTACCACATTTTACCCATTCACCCATCAATCAACATTTAGGTTGTTTCCACATCTCGGTTATTGTGAATAATGCTGCAATGAACATGGGTGTGCAAATATCTCTTCAAGATTCTGATTTTAATTATTTTAGATAAATAACCAGACGTGGGATTGCTGGATCATGTGGTAGTTCTATTTTCACATACC
>NW_017732076.1:896405-897231 GCF_001890085.2 Hipposideros armiger | reverse complement strand
ATTCTACTTGTTAATTCATATTTGAATAAATGTGAAAAAGTCAATTTGGTTAACAAATGCTAATGAAATTTTGAACTGCATTTTGAAAAAAAAAATTATTGATGCTCTTTTTCACAAGCTCTCAAACTAAAAGAGAAATATGGGTAATCTCATGGTAATTGAATCATGGTTTGATTATGTTTATTTAAGTACTTTCAATGATAGAAAGGGCAAAATGATTTTATGTAAAGAATATATAGACAACAATAAATAGTGTCTAACTGATGTTTAAGATGAAAACAACATTAAAAGAACTGTTTCTTATATCTCTGCAATTGGATAAATTGGGATAAGAGACTATCTCTTTTCAAACAGAAGATTTAAAATTACCTTCTCCTGACTCTGAATGGCATTTAAACTGCCTGCTTACTCATTCTTATTCCCAAAGGACTGGTAAGAGCAGTCAATTGAAAAATTAATATGAAATATTTGGATGTACATAAGGGCCATATTAACAAACTATTTCCGGAGAATCTGCACTATGAATTAGATATACCAATCCCAAACTCAAGAAAACAAGATCAATAAAGACAACTGCGAATCTCTTTAAAAAATATACAGGGAGACTTCATTTTGTAGCCCTTCCACACCATGAGTGTCAGCAAAGTGCAAAGCTGGCAGTAGGGTGCTGATGCATTTACTTGATACAATGTTACTTCATCTGTTTAAACTTTGCCCAGTTCTCTGTACTTATTTTCTAACATATTTATTTTAAAACATGCACTGCTCCCAAGATTCTTCCAACATTCTGATTTTCATTTGAATATTTTCCAGATATCTTTAAATA
>NW_017732076.1:895244-896015 GCF_001890085.2 Hipposideros armiger | reverse complement strand
TATAACAATTTCTCTATCTTTTTGTGAAGAAAGATAAATTACCTCAATGTTTTTGTGAAAAAATTATATATACTCAAACTCTAAAAGTTTAATATTATCTTCTATGCATTTTGGCCATCAATCTTTAATCTGTTCTAATTAATTGTCATATAAAACTTTCAATCTTCTGTCTGTAAACCATTATATATTTCTAAATTTCTGCACTTGCCAAAATGTTATTTCATTCACCTCTACCTCTTATTTTAAGTAGACTATTATTAATAAAATCATTGACATTAGCTGAATATCTGTCTTAATTTTAGAGAGATATGTTTTCTACATCAAATGGTGGCAAAAGAATCCTACACATATGATGGAATAGCCTGTTGACACATATTTTACCAGCTTCTCTGCACAAACCAAAGTCCCTGAGCATCCCTGCCCAGAAATGATCAAAGTAGAAGATAGAGGAAAATTAGGAGTGATAAAGCAACGTGACTCAGTTTTCAAACCTACTGCCACTTCATTGAGAGTCTCAACTGTGAGGTTTTTTCCTTCTCTGTAATGAGTATTTTGACTTCAAAGTCAAGTTATAAACTCTAATTCTAGAAACAAATTTAAGAAAAAGTTTTGATGTAGTTGGAGCAAAGGAGAAATTTATGTATAACTAAAATTTTCAAAGATTATACCCAGAACATATTTCCTGAGGCTTATATGAAACATTGATTTGAAGAGGCTATAATCTTACCTATTTCATTAAATTATTTACTTTATATTTCTAATCTTAAATCC
>NW_017732076.1:891380-892264 GCF_001890085.2 Hipposideros armiger | reverse complement strand
GTTTCACTTCAAAGCAGTTGTATTTTTCCAGCTTTCTTGAGATGTGATTAACAAATAAAAATTGTATATATTCAAGGTATAAATTATGAGGCTTTAATCTATATATTCAGGTGAAACAATTATATTTAAGCTAGCTAATGTATCTATCACCTCACTAGTTACCTTTGTGTGTGTATGTTGTGAGACTACTTAAGCTCTACTCTCTAAGCAATTTTCAGGTATACAATACAAAATTATTAACTATAGTCACCATGCAGCACATTAGGCCTCCAGTACTTCCTCAACCTATAAGTTTTTACCATTTGACCAATATCTTCCCATTTCCTTCAGCCCTACCCCTGGTAACAACCATTATGAATTGTAAATTACAAATATGTAGTGTATGTTTACTTAGTGTAAATTTATATAAGAAGCTCAATTCAGTAAAACAAAATGTCTGAATTCAGACATCAGTTTTTACATTCATCTCACAAAGTTTTTGTGTCAAGTTTTATTGTGATGATATTACAATCTGGGTTCCTATTTCTCCATATGAAGCAAATTATTTTCTCTGCATCCCCCACCACTATGCCTTTGAGATGCTTTTTCTTTGTTTGAGATTCTCATTTTCTATCTTTATTTATATAAATAATAACCACAGTGATTAAGAACATGAGTTATAGTCCTTAAAACAGTGTTACTGTTAAAGTTGCTCTCTCTCATGTGATATGTACAATGCTTGTACAGCTAGGTGTTGTAGAGCTTGGGCTGGGCGTGCTATCATGGTGTTCTTTGAAGGATGGCAGTCCCTCTTCTTTGACAACTATCAGTTCTGGTCTCTTCAAGCAGACAAGACTTTTGTGCTTAGTACCCATTTGTGGAATATTTTACATTCTTTGTGTGTG
>NW_017732076.1:888102-889175 GCF_001890085.2 Hipposideros armiger | reverse complement strand
TTTTGATTTATGTCCAGATTAGGTTAAGTGATTTTTAAGTGCCCCAACTCACCCACAAACCAAAATAATGAGACCACTAATATTTTTCTCCTTGAAAATCTTACCAGTCCTTCTTTTGTTGTTGTTAGAGCAGCAGTAGAGGAGAGGAAATAAACCAATGAACAAAATACAAGTAAAAATTGTATGGCTTGGATTTCATTTTCTATACTTGTATTTTCTAAGAGAATATGAATAAAATACTCTAAGACTCTCATCTTCATAAGTGTAAAATTAAGATAAACACATTAATTCTACCTGCTTGAAATTTAGAAGCCATGGAGTGTCACATAAATACAAGGCAGAGCTACTATTGTATTATGCATCTTGTTAATAATCAAACGTTACTATGTTGTTTCTGTCTTTTCATTTTCATAAATAAATATATGAGTGTTAAAGCTTTATAACATTTTTAAAGAAAAACGGTAACACATCTGAAATTGTTGTAGCTGTGCTTAACCACATCTATAAGTAAGCATGTGTTCAATAGCATATTATCTTTAATGTATTTCAGATACGAAAGCTATCCCTTTCTTTAGCAAAAACTATGTGACAAAAGCAATCAGATTAATTTGGTGACTTTTAAGCACTGACTAGGAGCTAGCTATATCTATTTGTGACACATTCAAGGTACCTAATTGCTTTAATTATTAGAATTATTCAAGTAACTATTAAAGACTTGGTACCAGCCTCCATGCAGGCAGTCCTAGTGGTATTATTGTCAGGAAGGGGAATTCAAATTCCATTATCTCCCACTATCTTACCAAGCATTTTACTTTTGCTAGCTTTAATTAAGTTAAAATATGTTTCACTTGCATTACTGATTAAAACTAGTGGAGTTTGTTGCATAATCCTATCTAGAAAGTTTCTATTGCTTAAACAGGTTTACTTTCAAGTGGAATCATTTGGGAGGGGGAAGTCTCTACAATATGAGGACTAGGTTTTATTTCATCAAAAGTTATTAATACATTCTCTGGATTTATCCCAGTTGAGAAATTTTCTCGTATTCAAATCCTAGAGATTTTCTTTCTTTCTTT
>NW_017732076.1:884253-885433 GCF_001890085.2 Hipposideros armiger | reverse complement strand
GAGGTAGACTTAAGAAACTTGTGGTGGGATGTGGTAATTTGCCATGTGAAGAAGTTAAAAATGATGACAGAAAAGGAAAAGAACTTGTCTGTATATAACACTTTCATCAAGTGGCAAAAGCTGGAGCTGGAAAGCTATCGGTGAGCAAGGACTTTTCCGAGTTTAATTATTTTGAAAAAATACTCTTTCTTATATAATTATTAAAAACGTACTTTTACATACCATAAGTGTTAACAATAACACTTAAAAGATCAAATATATTCTGTTATTTAAACATATACAATTATCTGAACTAGTGTGACCATTAAGCAAAATCACTGTTTTACTACAAATAATCAATTTGAAAAACAGAAACAAAAGTCATTGGTTTGCTTTGAAATGTTTATCACTCAGTTTTTAAAAAGATTTTAAAATACATATTTTCAGGCATTGAAGAAAATTATAAAAGTATAGAAAAATAAAATTGGATAATTAAAAGATCATTTTTGGCCTGTCAACAATGTAAGTAAATCTTTGCAAACCATTGTTCAAATGTTACTTCCTGTATTAAACCTGTGTTCTCTGATTTGCCACTTTGCATTCCAAACTGCAATTCAATTTGTAATATTCTTTAGTAATACAGACATTATAGCTATAAGTACATCTCTGAAATCAGTTTAAGAAATACTATTAAAGGTGCATGTTGAAACATATGGTCTCTATTTTTCTGTAGAAACTCATTTTCTGCATTTCTTATAAAATCCTTGTTTAGGACATGTAGCTCTCTAGTGTTCATATTATGTTTCTGAGTCATCACAGCTAGATAATTCCTTCTGTATCAGTGAATGACGGTAATCCTGTGTTGAATTTCAATATCTCTAGCTCTTTACTCTCAATGGAGAGTCAAGATCTATCCTACATGTACTTTCCTCCAAGTAATGCCACACACTACAGTCATTCAAAAACCTCAGAGGCCAGTCAGTGGCTCGGCAGTCCCTGGCTCAAACGGGCAATATGCCAGTAGCAGCATTAACTTTTGATTTTGGCTGGTGCTTGTTTTTTTATTTTTAATATTGTGCATGAATTTCAGACTTCAGACTGTCTTATAACAGTCACTCCAAAATTCAGTGAGATCTATGACTGTACTGCAACTTGTCTTTATTCCCCTGCCTCTCCTTAGGCACATAACTTACCTCTAAGA
>NW_017732076.1:862736-881983 GCF_001890085.2 Hipposideros armiger | reverse complement strand
TAAACACTTCAAATGGAAGAGAGGATATTCGACACTTTATAGAAGATCGCAATCCTTTATCCTCTGCAAGCTACTGAGGAATGGACCATGGAAGTCTAAAAATGTATGAGAGAACAAAATGAAAAACACATCAAACTGTTTGCAACCACTGAAGCTCTAAAAACCAAATTCTACTACAATGACAACTACCATTTCTATGGACTGATATTTATTGAACACCCATTCCAGGCCCAGCATATTACAGAATTTATCTCATTTGATTTTAAATAGAAAATCAATGCGATAGATTTTATTATTACCTCTGTATAACAAATAGGGAGAGTAAAACATTTCTAGTTTTATTAACTTGCCCAAGTACATAACTAGTAAGACAGAGTCAAGATGCACCATCAGATTTGCTCCTAAATGTCATGTTCCTAAATAAGTAGCCCATTAGGTTTTTAGTTCCACAAGGCAGGCATTGTGTTTTGTAAAATCTGTATGGTCAGCGCCTGTGATTGCATCCAGCAGAGTGTGTGTGAATATGTGCTTATTCAATGACTACATAAATATCAAATGCGTCTCTCAGCTGGGAAGCCTCTGACTCCCTTATGAACTATTCCCAGCATGAATCTTCCTAAGCAGTAAAGCAATATTCCCATCTTACTTACTTACAAATCCACAGAAGGGAAGCAGAGCAGATATGTTTCCTGAAGATACTGCTAGATTCATTCCAAGCTGTGAACTAAGGACCTTTTAAGTGACAGTAGTGCTTTGGCTCTTAGACCGAAGAAAGATGTCTGACTGAGGAGTTTATATTCTACTGGGTAGGCGGAGATATTAGATAATAGATAATAGATAATAAATCATGAATGTAATATAAAAGTAGTTAGTATATTAGAAAATAAGTGCTATGGGGAAAAAATGGACAGGGTAAGGGGGATGAGGCATGTGGGGGGTTACAGAGGGAAGGGGGGTGATGATATTAAATAGGATGTACCCCATGAACATGTAGTCTTGATCAGTAATTGACATGAAAGGGTCAATTCTTATAAAAAATAAATGACTTTTTTCTTAATTTTGCTTTCAAAAAGTCCTTTTAGTAGTCACATTTTACTTTATATTTGAATTTTTAACTCTCTCTATTATATTAATTCAAGCATAAGAACATGTCTGGAAAACCTGAACTGGAAAATAATCACTGTGAATTTAGACTGCAGTCCACATACAAAAGTAAGAATCCCATGTAGCATTTACATAGTAGTAACTGAGATTTGGACTGTTTAAATGAACTCAGTTTAAATGTTAGTGCACTGGATAGAAAAAACAGAAAATGTGCGGTTTACTCATTTACTTCACTGTTGGAATTCTACTGACCTAATAGAAAAAAAAGCATTATTTTTATTTCCACCTATAATAAAAAAAAATTGATATTTTTTCTCATCCTGCAGAACGAAGTAGTTAATTAAGGGAGGAGTTGATATTTTTATTTCTTTGGGGAATATAAAAATACCACATTGTTCATTTACTAAGGAAACCATATTTGTTTTAGGAAAACACAAGTAGATTTAATGAAAAAGTCTGGGTTATAGGGATGCTCTTTTGTTACTTTCTCAAAAGGTAGTAACTGAGAGCTCCATGTTGGATTACAGTTTAGAAGCTACGAAGAACAAATTTGTAATGAGCGCATAATGATTTTATAAACACAGATACAAATAAATGTTTGAGGTGCTTGGAAATGCAGTTCTCTTAAATATTTAAATCATTATCTGGCAAACTTATTTACATTATTTAGTTATACCACAAAAAAACTTTTTAGCTAACTGAAGAAACTTGATTCAGATGTGCTGTAACTTCTGAGTTGGCAAAATATAAGTGGATGCTTTTTGGTGATTTACTATCACGGTCATCATTTTAAATGAACTTGTCAAGTGTTGTATTTTTTTTTTAATGACTCATTATGTTTGAATATGGGCTGAATATCCATCTTACCACAATGTAAGGAAATTCATGTTAGGATTACAGTTTATACAATTTGGTAACTTTTCACAATCCCAATACTTGATTATTATGAGCTCTTGATAAATCTGTATGGAATATCTGAATGAGTCAATTTTATTCTTCAAAGCCCTGTATTTGTCACAAATAAGCACAGGTGAGAATAGCATTAAACCTGGGAACTCTAAATTCAAAGGCCATCTCCATCATTACTGGCATTTTACACTTCATTGAGCTTCATAATTTTTGACCAAGAAAAGAGCAAAATGGTACCTACCCCACAAGGGTATCCTTAAACTGACAATATAGCTGAAATAGCTTTGTAATTTCTAAATGTATTATGATCTCATGGAACTATTATTTACCCAACTGGGAGTCAAAGTGGTTTTTGTTTGTTTTTATTTGTTGTTTTTGTTTTTTTTCCCCCAAAAACTAGTTCCTGGCATACAGATGGCATTGAATACAATTTTGTTAAATGATGAATAAAAGTCCTTTGGAAGAATAACTTAAATAAAGCTCTCAATAAATGTTTTTTTAACACACACACACATATACACACACACAGTTTTTCGGCTTGTTTTTTTTAACAGTTTATGCATGACAGTTTGCTCAGTACAGAATCTATATGACAAGCCAGCAGTTAACCTTAAACATTAAAGGGAAAAACTGGAAAAAAAATAATAAAAGATTACTGCAGAGAATTTGATCCATTCTGTCAAAATGCCAGATGTCTCTTACTCTTTGCTTTTGGATATTATTATTAAAGCTGGCTTCAAGGCGTCTCTGTCTATCTTTCCCTCATTTTCTTTCTCCTTATCCCAATCAGCATGCTGGCTGCATCGCTCAATTACAGGACAAATGTAACTTACTGTTCTCTTCTGCTAAGCCACTTTCATAGCCTCACTCTCATAAGACCCTCAATGAAAAATCATGAACTAAATATATTTTTTGCCCTTCTTGCTTTTCAAATATCTTTAAAATATAAGCCATTCACTTTAACCCTCTTAAAGTTGCAAGTTTATTTATAACATCAAGCCTGCATTTATCTTAATAATAAATAGATATTTAAACCCCAAGTTCAATTTAATTTATAAGAGCTATTTGTTGTCACTAAAATTAATTAAATTTGAGCATCATACGCTGGATCTCATTTTTTGCTAATAATTTTATATTTTAATCACACACATATGAACAAAAAGGATCATGATTACCAGATATGTAATTTTAGCAGAAAATAAGTTTCATTAAAATACATTGTGGAATTGTTCTGAAAACAGTCAATACATATTGTATATATAAAAACTTCAGGCATAACATTATATAAGCAATTGCCAATAGTAGCAATATTTATATTCACATATAAAAATTACCAGTGCTAGTCTAGTAAAATAAAATGCCAAGCTGATCCAAAAAGTAGAGACATGCAATTTAAGTATACATAGATTATTAAAATAAAACATCATTAATTCAGAATTTATGATATGCATTAACACCTGTATTTTGTATTCCATTAATCTCATTAATATCCAAAAATAATTTTTAAAGAAAAATATATTATTTTTTCACAGTAATGCTGTGGGTCATGAAGACTACAAAGGTACTTTTTTCTAAAAAATGAGCTAAGAGTTTGCAGGGCTGGATATACAAAAAAGAGAAATTACCAATTGTTCCTGTATTTTTTATTACTGTAACCAACCATGCAATAGCTCCAACAAAATAAGAAACTTGGATATATTTTTCACAGTGGTAATAAACAGCAATTTTACATGTATTACCCACCTTTACTAAAATGGATAAAATCGTGGTTTCTGTTCTACCTCTCATTTCACTTCCTTTTCTTTGTCAATTCTTCCTTCTCTTCTGAAACTCTGAATCTGAGAAGACCCCAAGGCCCCTTTATTTCCCACGGCGGCCCAGAGCTGTGGCACTTCGTACACCTTTGGCTTTAAACACACTAATGATTCAAAAATGTATATTTTTAGACCAGACTTCTCTCCTAACTAATAGACATGAACATTTTAATCGTTCTCTAACTAAAATCCTGATTCTTTATCCAAAAACTCACTCTTCCTACACATATATCTCAATAAATATAACTATACTCACTCTCCTATTATTTTATTTTATTCTTCAAAGCTGTTATCTCCTGAAATATTACGTATTTGTTTGTTTGCCCATTTCCATGATACCCTAGAATCTAGAAGGGAGCCTAGTACACACTCTAGAATGGGACTGAGCATGAGGGTGAATAAGAATGCTGACTCAGTTTTAACAACACAGGTATCAATTAAATGCAACACTGTATCAGTTTTCTATATTGCTGTAGCAAATCAAATTACCACAAATTTATCAGCTTAATTGTGTGTGTGTGTGTGTGTGTGTGTGTATCTTATAATTGTATAGAAGTTTGACACAGATCATACTTAGGTTTAAAATCAGGTGTTGGCAGGGCAGCTTTTTTTTTTCATCTTCCTCCTGGAAGCCTTATGGGAGCATCTGTTTTCTTGTCGTTTCCAGTTTCTAGAGAACACCAACATTCCTTGGCTTGTGGCCCTTTTTCACCGACTTCAAATCCTCTGATTATCTCTTCTAGCCCTTGTTGCACTATTAAGGTCCCTGTGATCACATTGGTGCATCTAGATAATAGCACATAATCCCCTATGCGCACACTTAATTCCATCTGCAACCTTAATTCCCCGTTACCACGAAACAGCATGCTATTCACATGTTCTGGGAATTAGAATGTGGACATCTTTCCCAGAGACATTTCTGCCTACTACAAATACCCAAGAGCCTGATCCTGAGTAAACCAAAGTTCCAGAAATACTTCTGAGAAATTAAAAGGGAGTTTATTCTAATATGATTTGTAAATCAGGGAACATAGCGTTCGATATGAACCAAACATGTGCTCTGAAGTGGGGAGGTAGGGCAGCGTTTTTAAAGGTGTAAGTTGAAGGCAGTGACTAACAAAGAGATGTGTTGCCAGGGAAACGAGTTCATAAACTTGCATCACTCATTTTCTGAATTGGTGGGGACAACTGGAACTTCCAGTCCAGCTGACTCAGCATGTTGGGTTAGAAGGACAATGAGTATCAAATGATTAAGCATTTATCAATGTCCTACTTTCAGTTCAGTAGTCACCTGACCTTTTTAAACATTTCTTTGGGAAACAAGGTTGCTTAGGCTCAGTCCAAAGGTCGTTTTGTCTTGTTTATCATTCTAATGATTTGAGACATAAAATTACATACAAAGCAGTTCCTCTGGCATCACAGCTCCAGCTCCATTTTAAAGGGGCTCCCCTGATATTATTGTTTACAATGGTATGGGATATAAAATTTAGTGGTTAAATGAGCTGGATTTTAAAAATTGCTGAAGAAACACAGGGTTTTAAAATAAATTTCCGGGCAAGTTGTCCTCCCAGAGGAAAATAGTATATGCCGGATCCTTACTTCATGCAAGATTTCAAAATAAACACCAAAGAGTTATGTGTGGGAAAAGGCAAAAACAAATTGGAAAAATCATGCAACAATATATTGATAATACTGAGAATGAAACAGAATGTTCAAAACATACAAATTAATGGATGAATCCAAGAAGAGTTTTGGAATCAATTAAATTTAAACAACCACATGTATGTTGACAAGTACAAGGCACAATCACAATGGAAAGTATAGAAAAGACACTGAAACCTTTAATTTGTAAAGAATTTTTGAAATTATGAGAAAAATAGAAAACAGGCACCAAAAATGAAAAGGTAATTATAGAAAAACAAATATTACAAACATTAAACTAATGAAGAGATTTACCATCATTTTAATTAAAAAAAATAATTTAAAAAATCTCTCCTTTATGGCCTTTAACTTATAAAAAATTTAAATATGATAATACTATGCACTCATTAGGCTGTAGTAAAACAAAAACTGAGACTTTTCTTAAATATGTAATGTGGCATTTTCAGTGAAATTTCATGATACACATGAAGTATGAATATATTATAAAATGAAGTTTTTTAACCAACTGTGTTTCTTGTATACCACTTGGTAAATTGTTATGATGATAATTATCATTACCATAAATTTCTACCAAATATCTGAAACGGTGTTGGGGTAGAGAGGGTTTCAAATTAGCAACTGTGCTTTTCTCTATTCTGTGAATTGCCCTCAGAAAGCAATCATATAATTCATTACAATGATAATTCTTACTATACTAAGAAAAAGAAAAACAGGAAAAAGGGGATAGAAGTAGTATGGATATTAGGGGTTATGCCAGGAACCCTGAGCTTTAGGGCTGTTTTGGCATGCTTCCTCCAAATACACTATCAAAGCAACCAGCTTGAGCAGAATAATAGGTTTATGTTACTTCCTGCTAAGCAGGAAAGTAAATGGAGTTAATTTTTAATAACAAAAAGATCTAAAATGCATAGTTATGTCATCACTGAATCCATAACAATGTTTCATAAATTTTTTAAGATTCTTTTATTCTTAAAAAAAATATTCAATTGATTTTCCTCATGTTTCTTGAACATATTTCAGAGCCCAGGTAATCTGATATTGTTGTTGTTGGCAAAATAATAAAATAAAAATAATGCTCATTTTAATCTATAGAAAAATGATGAGATGTTGAGAAAAATTATTTAACTTCCTGAGTCAAATCCATTCTAGGAACTTTCTAAAATGTCACTGATTATGGAAAGAAAAAGCTACTTCCTTTCTAGTCAGACATGACCTGAAAAAAACAGTTGATAAACTCCAATTACCTTAATAGTATCTGTTCAATGCCTCTTGCTTGCTTTCTTCCTTCTCTGTCTAGTACACTTTATTCTAATTATGAAAGCTATCCTTTCAGGATCACATATTTCCTTGGCATCTGTGAAGAATTGAAATTCATTTCGAGAGCTAAGAATGCCTAGAAGTCATAGGCAGGTTTAGATAGCAAGTTAGGTGTTTTGTCATTTTCCCTGTTATTTATTATTTTGCCCTTATCTCCCTGAGTAAAATAAAGTGCACTGCTTCCAGCCTTTTCAGCCACAATGAGAATGGCTAAAGCTTTTTAAATAATATGTCCCCTAAAATCATGTCAGAATAGATTTGGCTTTTTGTTTGTTTTTCGAGGAGGGGAGGGGCTATTGCTACCATTTTGTGTTTGTTGAGCAAAACGTAAGTGAGATGAAAATGGCAAGAAATCACAAGCAAATTGAACTTTAGGACTTTAAGATGAGCACCCAGTCAAAATAGTTAACAGTTGGGGAGCATCTGGGTTCATCCAAGTATAATCAGTCATCTATGACAGGCCTATATGTGATATATATATATATATATACACACACACACACACACACATATATGTATATATGTATGTATATATATATGTATATATATGTATATATATACACACACACACATATATATATAGTTGATAACATTTTACATATATAGCACTTTATAAACTCAATGATTAGATAGGCAAATATTCATATTTTCTACTAATTTACTTTCATTTTGTCTCTACACTTTCTATAATACTTAACCTGGAGTATGTGGGTTAGTCCCATGTTCAATGAGCTCCTTCGTCTTGCCCTTTTCTGGGCCTTTCTAAGATGCAAGATTGCAAAGGCATTCAAGCAAAATTCAGAGCACTAAGTATGTGATAGATACAAGATAAATGTCCTCGGAGAGGAATGTCTCATGGGCTCAGGACAGTTCTGCCATTACCTACCTCACGAGGGACTTTTTTTGTTTGTTATTATAACCAAGCAAGATGACAATGAACTTCTACTTTTGTTTTGTTTTTACAAATACAAAAGAGTTCTTCAGTTTTATTTCCTTTTCATTCCAAAAGGAAACTTGATTTTTTAATTCATATTACATACATACAAAAGCAATGTTTAGGAATAGCCGCTGATGAGTATTGTCATATGATGTTCTTTGTCTGAAAATGCTTTATAGGTAGTAAACATCAGACAGGTGGATTTCTGAACACTCCCTGGGGTGACAGTTTCTGATGTCATGGAGGGCTGTGACACTCCTAACCCAATTGATCCTGAGGTACTCCAGCGACTCTCCCCTCATTAGCCTTCTACCCCGCAGGCTTTGCACCCCACCCCCAAAAGGGCTAAAGTGAACATTACTACATGTCGTATTAGCTATTATGTTACACATGTCTTTAAACTGACTTCTGTTCTGGAGACCTTCAAATCAGATTTGAGTTAGTCACCAGAAAGCGAAGGCTCTCTGAGTGATTATTTCTGCCTATCTCGTCTTCCCCATGAGCCTCTTTCCAATCTGAAACAGTATAATGATTTATGATACCTAGACCTCTTTGTTCTTTTCCTTTGTCCTCTCCACAGTCATTTTTTATCCTCTATTATACAAAGAATGAAAGGAGGCTTTATAGTCAGTAGCAGCCTTGTCTCCCAAATTATTTTATAATCTTTGTTATTTTCAGGGAATTATATTCACTCTTCAGGGAAGAGCTGAATATACCCTTCCTTCTTTGTTTTAATATAAAATTATTAACATTTGTCTTAATATCACATTATTAAAAATCTTTTCTCTAAAATACTTAATTTAATAAGTTTCTTTATGTGATACACATAGTTGAACATCGTGTTCCCTGGTGGCACACACAGGTACTCTACGCATAGGTTAACAGAGGCCTTTTCTTTGAAGAGCCAAATTCACTTGGCCCTACTACTGAGAATCTTTTTGGGTCATTTAGAAACAGTTAAAATGTCAACTTTCTTTTTTTTAAAAAAAAAAGGTTCAGTAATGCAAAGTTCAAGTTGCCACTGCATTTAAACAAAATAAATCAAACATTGTACCCGTTATGTTTATACTGATAAAACATCCAGCCTCTGAAAATGTTCGGTTGAGGACAGGGAAATGTAGACAAGATTCTGAAGAAATAATACGTATTCATTAGGGATTTCTTTCATTAAAGTATGCAGTGAATAAACGTGAATGCTTTAGATAGAGCTGATATAACTATCATGAGTTATTAATAATACAGACATAGGTATATAAATATCGTAGAACCGTTACATACATATGCATATAGCTATAGATGTATATTGAGATAGTTGTGGGGGAGGAAGAAACTTTGCTCTATCCTTCAACGTTCTTTTCAGCTGGTCTAACAATTAAATCTACATGAGACAGAGTAACAAGACAAAGTAAGCGAATGGAATTACACATGTGCATATGGGAATGCCACATACATGAGAGAGTCAGGAACAGAAAGGGAAAATGAGGCAGCTATGACATCTGAGCTAAGGATGAGGCAAGGTGTCTTGGGCTTCAGAGGGGAGGAAGATCATTGCAGGATAAGAAGAGCAGGTATGGTATTCAGTATCAGAAATTAGGAGTTTGCCCTGCCATATAGATTGAGCTTGAAAAAGTTACCTCTGGTTATTTATTGTTATAGGTAATGCCTCTAATTTAAATTCTTCTAGGTGGTTAAGGTAGAGGTGGGGGTGGGCAGAAATTTCTCTTGAGCCCTCAGGACACCGGTTATCTTTAGCTCAATACAGTCTGCACACCACAGAGGCACATCTTGGGGTGACTCGTTCTGAACCCTTACAAAGTGATTGGGTTAGAATTGCACAGGGATCTTTTAGAAACAGAAAACAAGGAGAACAAGGAAGAATTAAAAGGAGAGAAAAAAATTTTTTAAATTTTACACACACACACACACACACACACACACCCAGTAGGAGAGGAAAAATACTTTTCTCTGTACCTTTTAGGTTCTATGGCTGAGTCCCCCGTTTTCAAAGATCAATAAGAGAAAACGAAAGAAACATTGATTGACATGTATCCCTCCTGCATACATGGGACATACCCAGGAAAAATGAATAAAACTCCCTGACATGACCCAAGCCACCATCTTAAATGCCATCTTCAACTAATGACATAAAGTGTTGGAGACCAGTGAACGGGGGTTATCAGGAAAAGCAGAGTGAACAAGAGTATGGTGGTTATGCAGATTTAAGTCCCTGTTCTCCACTGATGAGATGTTCCTATGATTTGGTCATCCTTCTCTTCCTGGGCTAGTGAGGGAGACACCCTTACGAATAGGGATTTTCCTCATAAATGTAAATTTCCCTTACAAAAGGGTGACCTCTACTCCGTTTTCAGAGATTCTCTTGTGTCTACAGTTTCCAGAAAAAATAATCAGCTCCAAATAATCCTTATGCCAAAGAGGCATATTTTGGAGTGGCATGTTCTGCTACCCTTCAACCCAAAAGTGTTGGACCCACTGCAGGACAGCATGGCTACATATCAGTCAGCAGCAGTGCACTCCTGCAGCACCATGAGGAGAAGAGCAGCAGCCCTGGAGGCCAGCTGCTGGAGCTGGAACCATGAGCATACTATTTTTGCTGGTATAATTTGAGGACAGTTACCTAACCTTTCTGTGCTTCAACTCCTTCATAAAATGGGCATGGCAGCAGCACACTTCCTACACGGCAATATTAGGAGAATCAGAGTTGTAATGCTGACCTCTCCCTGACCTCTTGGGCACACACCCTCATGCCTCTGCCTTCGTGCTCCTCCCCGGAGTCTCATCCACTCTTTACGCCCCTTTGACGTAGGCAGCCTCTCTATGTAGTTATATCTCTGCGAACTTTTCATCTAGAACCCACCGAGAATCCAAATATCAAATTGATCAAAATTCACTAAACGTTTTGTTTAGTGTTTAATAACATTAACCTTAAAGTATATACAGTGTTTTGAAACGACATTACGTTATTGTACTATTTTGAGCGGAATAAACTTTACATTAACAATAAATAGTATTTCTAATGTGTTGTCTGTTTTATGTTGTTATATCCCAAATGGATAGTTTAATTTTGTATATTTTCATAATATTTGTTGGTAGAGGCTTAATGTATTCAAAAGCAGTATGAAGTACCGTTTTGCAGAGTGGTAATTTCTGGGTTCAAACCTGATTTTCTAAGTGTTTCTTTTCCGTTCTCTCTTTGCCAGCATCCTTTTAGAAGAATAATGATTTCTCTAAGGCAACAGTTTCTATATCTAAGGCCTAATGGACCTCTCTCTTTACCTAGGACTCTCAGTTACAGCCTTTATAATGGAGAAGACCTTTCTTCCTGTCCTGCATTTTCCCTTATCTGAAGAGAAGGCTGCCAGGAAGCAGACCCTTTAAATTCCAGGAGGTTGCTGTAACCTGGTTTCTGATTAGATTAGCAGTAATCTGCTATGCTTTCTGCATGATGCATTTCTAAAACACTAATGAAAGAAAAATGAACCAAACAATGACTTTACCTAGGTGCTGGTGGGGTCCTGGGTGACCTTCTGGTTCTCAAAGATAAAACACAAGTGAATATCTCAGTTCCACTTCATATTATTTTGGAATATTTTATGAGCTTTGAGTGTTTTTATTTATTTATTTATTTTTTATTGCACATTGAGCGAGCTTAAAAGGAATGTCAAATTAAAGTAGAAGAGGGCTGGGCTGGCCGAGTGGCGCATTGGTTAAGAGTTGGCATGGGACGCCAGCTCTGAGCAGCAGGGCCCCAGTTCGGATCCCACATGAGGGCCAGCGATCTGCAACCTCTACAGCTAAGATGGTGAACAACAGCTCGACCCGGAGCCGGGCTCCCTGTGAGTGGCCGGTGACGGCATAGGCTGCAGTGAGGCTGGCCAACAGCAGGTGTGATTTTTCATGAGCTTCCTTCCATGAGCGGCTGTCCAATGGCCAGCGAGCGACTGCCTCACCTGGGAAGAGCGCAGTGATCAAAATACAAACATGGACCAGTGAAGCGACATCCTCCACAACTAGACTGAAGAACAAAAGGACAGCAACTTGTCTGTTCCCCTTCTTGGATTCCCCAATAAAATCTTAAAAAAAAGAAAGTAGCAGAGGGCTAAAGTTGTTAAAGCTATTGATTCATATCTTGGGTTTCGTTTGTTTGTTTGTTTTTTAGTTTGTCGATTTACTTGAGTATTTTTCTCATCATTGCTTTACCTTTTAAAATGTTTTTCTACTACTTGGTAAGAGTTAAAGAACAAAACACAATAAAATATACAAAGATTGAGCAGTAGATCACTGTTCTACCACCAAAAATGTCAAAACACTTGTTGCTGGTTTGTAATGAAGGGAAGCAAAATATGCTACCCCAAAATATGCCTCTTTGAAATAAGTTTTATTTTGAACAGGTTATTTTTTTAAGAAACAGCAGACATAGAAAAGACAATGAAAATGGGGAAAAACTGGCCCTTTTGTAAGAGACAATTTCATGTATTCCATAAAGGTATACAGGGAGAAGGTAGCTACTTAAATCTGCATAACAATGACCCCCTGATTTACTGTGCTTTGCCTGATAACCTCCCATAACTGGCTATTTCCCCCACTTCCAGCATTTTCTTATGTGTTCAACTGGAGATGGTATTTAAGATGGTGGCTTGGACCATTTTGGGGGGATTAATCAATTTTGCTGAGTATATCTTATGTATATATAGAAGGTATACATGTTATTAAACTTATTTTTGTGTTTCTCCTGTTAATCTGTCTTTTTATTATGTGGGGCTCTGTGTCAACAACCTATAATAATAGAGGGAAAATTATTTTTCTCCCTTACAGATGTACTACCAAGCTCGTGCACAAAACATTAGGGTTTTTTTTTTGTTAATACATTAATATTTAAATTACACATATGAAAATTTGATAAATGAATATTCATATTCTGCATTTGGAATACAGTTTCAAGAATTATAACACTGCCATTTGACAGTTGTAGGGGGGGAAAGTAAATTTTCTTGGGTCAGAAAATGAAGGTTCCTTCAGTGTATGAAAAGGAGCTTGAATTTTATGGGACAGAAGATATAGCTAAAGAAATTGACAAATGCTTATACAGAAAAATCTTCTTATTCAACTATATTATATAGAATGTATATAATTTAGTTTACTTTATTGTTGTTATTATCATATAATAATTTGAATGAAGATGCTGATGGAATAGATAAGTATAGATTTGAAGTTGCATATAAGGTATCAAGAGAGCAAAACATCAGAGGACTCTGGTATTGTATATTGTTAATCTCTAGTGCTGTATTTCAATTGTCAATGATCCACAGAAGACAGAAAAGATGCAGAGTGATAATTGTAGAAAGAAATGTAAAATACTTTTTCCTTAAAATAAGGATTATGCACTGTTCTTGTGCTCCAGGTTCATAATTGGGATAAACGGAAAAATGCACTAACATTAAAAAAAAATGGCCTACATATAGGCACACCTTGGAGATATTGCGTGATTGGTTCCAGATCACTGCAATAAGTGTATATTACAATAAAGCAAGTCTCACAATTTTTTTTTCCTTTTTTTGTTTTCCCAGTGCATGTAAAAGTCATGTTTACACTATACTATACCACAATACTCTATTAAGTATGTAATAGGATTATGTCTAAAAGATGTACATACCTTAATTAAAAATACTTCATTGCTAGAAAGTGCTAGCCATCATCTGAGCCTTCAGTGAGCCATAACCTTTTGCTGGTGGAAGGCCTTGCCTCGATGTTGATGACTGCTGACTGATCAGGTGGTGATTGCTGAAGCTTAGGGTGGCTGCAGCAATTGCTTAAAATGAGACAAAATGGAGTTTGCCACATCAATTTACTCTTGCTTTCAGAACAATTTTTCTGTAGGATGAAATACTGTTTGATAGCATTTTACCCACAGTGGAACTTTCAAAATTGGAGTCAGTTCTCTCAAACACTGCTGCCGCATTATCAAATAAGTTTATGTCATATCCTAAATCCTTTGTTGTCATTTCAATGATCTTAGAAATTGACAGCATCTTCATGAGGCGTGGGTCCCATCTCAAGAAACCACTTTCTTTGCTCATCCATTAGAAGCAGCCCCTCATCTGTTAGAGTTTTATTGGACTGCAACAATTCAGTCACATCTTCAGGCTCCCCCTGTAATTCTATTATTCTTGCTCTTTCCACCACATCTGTAGTTACTTCCTCCACTGAAGTCTTTAATGCCTCAAAGACATCTGAGTGTTGGAAACAACTTCTTCCGAACTCCTGTTAAGGTTGGTATTTTGACCTCCTCCCATGAATCACTAATGTTCTTAACAACATATAGAATTGTGAATATTTTCCAGAAAGTTTTCAATTTACTGTGCCCAGACCCATCAGAGGAATCACTGTCTATGGCAGCTATAGCCTTATGAAATTATTTCTTAAATAAAAATACTTAACATTGTAAATTACTCCTTGATCCATGGGTGCAGAATGGATGTTGCATTGGCAGTCAGGACAATGTTAACCTCATTGTACGTCTCCATCAGAGCTCTTGGGTGATCAGGTGCATTCAATGAGCACTAATATTTTGAATAAAATCTTTTTTTTTTTCCTCAGCAGTAGGTCTCAACAGTGGACTTAAAATATTCAGTAAACACTGTTCTAAACAGATGTGCTGTCATCCAGGCTTTGCTGTTCCATTTATGGAGTACAGGCAGAATAGATTTAATATAATTCTTATGGGTTCTAGGATTTCAGAATAGTAAATGAACATTGCTTCAACTTAAAGTCATCAGCTACATTAGCTGCTAACAGAAGAGCCAGCCTGTCCTTGGAAACGTTAAAGCCAGGCATTGACTTCTCCTCCCTCATTATCAATGGCCTCAACAACAACTTCTTCCAAAAGAAGTCTGTTTCCTCTACATTGAAAATCTGTTGGTTAATGTGGACTTCTTCATGAATTGTCTTAGCTAGATCTTCTGGATAACTTGCTGCAGCTTCTATATCAGCACTTGCTGCTGCACCTTGCGCTTTTATGTTAAGGAGACGGCTTCTTTCCTCAAACTGCATGGAGGAGCCTCTGCTGGCTTCAAACTTTTGTTCTGCAGCTTGTTTACCTCAGCACTGACAGAACCAAAGAGAATTAGGGTCTTTGGGTTAGACTTTGGCTTAAGGGAATGTTGTGTCTGGTGTGATCTTCTATCCAGACCACTACAGTGTTTTCCGGATTAGCAATGAGGCGGTTTCACACTCTTATTATTCATGTGTTCACTGGAGTAGCACTTTTAATTTCCTTCAAGAACTTCCCCTTTGCATTCATAACGTGTGTAACTGTTAGGTACATAAGCTTTTGGCCTATATTGGCTTTCAGCATGCCTTTCTCACTAAGTTTAATCTTGTCTAGCTTTTGATTCAAAGTGAGAGATATGTGACTCTTGCTTTCATCTGAAAATTTAGAGGCCATTGTGCAGTTATTAATTGGCCTTATTTAATATTGTTGTGTCTCGGTGTATATGATGGCCCGAGAAGAGGAAGAGAGACAAGGCTGGAGGAGCAGTTAGAACACATACAGCATTTATCAATTAAGTTCGCTGTCTTATATCGGTGCATTTTGTGGCACCCCAAAACCATGACAGTAGTAACACCCAAGCTCACTGATCATAGATTACTATAACAAATATAAAAATAACGAAAAAATTAAAATAATGTACAAGGATTATCAAAATGTGATGCAGAGAAACAAAATGAACAAATGCCATTGGAAAAATGGTGCCAACAGATTTTGTCAGTGCTGGGTTTGCAGAAACTTACAATTTTTTAAAAAAAGTGAATGTGTACAAAACACAGTAAAGTGAAATGCGATGAAATCAGGTATCCCTGTATTATGAAAGCAGTAACTTAGTTTAAAATATTTTGGAACAAATTATCTTTGTCTCTTGATGACTGGTCAGAATTTTGGAGAAGTCACTAACACAAAGAACAATAGCATAAAGTTATTAATACAAGACAGAAGATGACAGTAAGGGATGCAGTTTTTAATACCAGTATTTTTGAGTTGCTGAATTGTAATTTGTTGAACTGTAATGACTGAATCACAAACATTAAAGCCAGAAAGCCTGGTTTATAATTTTGGCCCGGCTAGGGGTGGGTTGGGTTCTTTGACAAGTTAATTCCATCAGGAGCTGTACTGCACATTTCTTATAAATCATTTCCAATTGGGTAATTCTGTGATTCTCTGATAACACACTCAGATTCCAAAGTGTAGTTTATTCACTACTATGGTATTGCAATGAGGAGTAAGATAATGTTCCTAGAAATGTTATTTGCATATCAAAGGTGGTTTGAACAGGCCTCCCCAAAATATGCTACTTTGGCACATGTATTAGTTTGAGCTGAAGGCAATGGAGGCCCAGCAGACTCAGGGAGAAGGAAAAACAAACAAACAAACACACACACAAAAAAACTTTTCCTTTTTTTCCCTTTTCCTTTAATTGCCTGAAATAATTTCCTTTAATTGCCTGAAATAATTGCCTGCATCCAAAAAAAAAGATTTTTCCAGAGATAACTTTTTTATTTGAAAATCCTATCTGCATGGAGTGGCAAACCTGTAATTATCACATACCTCCCTTTCTTATGTCCTGTGAATTATGCTCCTCCCCTTTGAAGCCCCAGGTCCCTATTGTATTCCTTAGCTCAGAATGGCTTATGAACCTCAAGTGCCCAATTTGCCTTTGAGTCTCAAATCTTTGTAGGTTTCTTGTGTGTATGTAATTCAATTTGCTTTCCTCCTGTTAATCTATTTTATGTCATTTTTATTGTTAGAACAGTCAAAGATCCTACAAGTATATAATTTTTTTTCCTCCCCTACAAGATACACTTTAAAAAATTCCTTATATCATTTTATTTTAATTACTTAGGGCATAATCCATCGATTCAAACAAAAAAAAAGTTATTAAAGTAGGGACTGAATATAAGGCCTGTGTTGGCAGTGGGTTATATTATAATAGCAGGTAAACAAGTTCATGCTCTTAGACACTTAGTGTCTGAAAATACAGTATATGAAAAAAATACATAAGTAAATACATGATTTAAACAAGTCAAAATAGGGTTTTGAACAAAAGTAAACTAAGTTATATGAACTAGTAGAGTATCACCTCATTTAGTCTTCCAAATAACAATGTAAAGTTTTTATCATTGTTGAAAAAATGAACATACCTAAGACCAGAAAGTTAACTTACTGATGGATATTCAGATAATTAGGAATCAGTAACCCATATTTGACAATTCAATATATATATTTAACTCTTTTCACTTCCTGTGCAGAAAAAAAAATTGATTGCATTTTTTATCCCTATTTAAATATCTATTCATTATAATAGCTTTTTAAATAATTGGTTAAGTAAATAATATCAAACTTTTATATATAAATGTTTCCTTGAAATTTATCAAAAGAAAGCTATATATATTATTCATATGAATTATGCCACAGGCATTTATTATAGTCTTTGAGATTTCTAAAATCAAATAATTTGCAACCATATTTTTGAAATTAACAACCTGAGATTTAGACAAATTAACTACACAAATACGTGTGGTTAGAATGGCTGAAACATAGAATGCCTCTATATTTAAATGGCTTCTGAGTAATGCATGCTTCTGCAAAACATTTTATACATAAGGTAATTTTT
This sequence comes from Hipposideros armiger, assembly GCF_001890085.2. Taxonomy (NCBI): domain Eukaryota; kingdom Metazoa; phylum Chordata; class Mammalia; order Chiroptera; family Hipposideridae; genus Hipposideros; species Hipposideros armiger. The sequence continues at coordinate 864,554 of NW_017732076.1, read as the reverse complement.
AAAAATATATATTACACCTAAATAAAATGTATTAGAAATGTGTGACTGTGACTCAACTGGAATTCCTAAAATACTTAGGTGATTGTGGGGAGCTCATTGAAACTTAAAATCAATGATTCAGCTTTGCAAAAATTTTGCCTTGATTTGTATATATTTTATCCTTTCCTAAATTATTTTTCTCTCTTTGTAGTAGTTGGTAATATAGCACATCTGGGTAGGTTGTTAAAACACCCTAATCAAAATGATTTTTGTTGCTTCTAATTAGTCTATAATGGTTTCATATCAATAAATCTAATAATATTTTATTGCCACAGGAACAACATTGGTTCCTGTGTAGTAAAAATTAACCTACACAAAGAGAAGTCAGGCTTTTGCCCTTGGTTACTGAGGGGTGATCTGTAGGCCCCTGGAATGCTCTGTGTGGTAGAAGTGTCTTAATTTGCCTGGTGGTTCTGACCACCAGATTGCCTACTTATGTGATTTTCGATGGATTAAATATCAAAATATCAGTTCTGACTTCCAGAGGAATTGATGACTAAAGGTATTTGCCCAACCTCTGTGAGGACATGGAGACCAAAGTCAGTCATGTGGACAGTACGTGATTAATCCTCAAAAGAACCTCTTTACCTCAAAGGTTTGGGTGAGTTTCTCTGCGTGGCAGTACTCTGAGTATCATCCTACGTCATGGACAGGGAGGACAGGACCGTCCCTCACTGTGTGGAGACTGTGATCAGCGCTCTGCATTTCGATCCTTCCTGGACTGGGCTCCAGGCGTCTTTTCTCTTGACTGGGTTGAATTCATATCCTTTCCCCATAATAAAATGTAACCCTGAGTATAGGAGCTTTCAGTGAGCTCCATGAGATCCTCTAGCAAGTGACTGAAAATGAGGGGGGTTTTAGAAACACCCTGAAATTGCAAACAATTTTATAAGTGTTGGGTGAGGGCAGTCTTATGGGAACTGTGCCTTCAACCCTTGCAATTTGGCTAATTTTGGTTAACTCCCAAATAGGAAACAGAAGTACAATAATTTCTCCTCTGATTAGCTGGAAGCGTAACTTCAATAACTTTGTATATTAAAATGTGCCCTTACATTAACTGATTAAAAATACATGTATATTTTATTAGTAAAATCCATAAGGTTGTTTTTTATATGACTAAAATAATTTAAGATATTGCATGAATTCCGTGAGAAGAATCTAGGTTTTTTTAAAGATTATAACATCAATTTTGAGGAGTTTAAGAACAATTGATGAAAAATTAAGGGATTGTCTAAAATGTTGAAGTGATTTTTTTATGCCATACAATAATGTTTTCTGAGTTCCTAATCTTCACAAAATTGTTTATGTGACTTTTCACAAATCTTTTGCAGACTATATTTTGTACTATATTTTCAAAAATAGTAATAAAGGGTAATATTTACTGTGTACCTTACAAGCCTCTTTTCAAATAATTATCATATCAACACTGTGAGAAATTTCTCTCTTCAGTATTTAAGTGTCAGAATAGATTTAGAGAGTATGGAATTTGACTAAATTCCTATAACTGTAATTGGCAGGCCTAGGATTTATATCAAGCCAATGTGATATCAGAGCACTTAAAGGAATTTTTAAATCATTTTCATCATCCAATCTAATTATATATTTCTTTTTTTTTTCTTTAAAGATTTTTATTGGGGAATTGGGGGGATGCGAACAGTGCTGGGGAATTGGGGAAAGGGAAACAGACAAGTTGCTGTCGTTTTGTTCTTCAATCTAGTTGTGGAGGATGTTGCTTCACTGGCCCAAGTTGGCACCATCATTGCGCTCTTCTCTGGCGAG
>NW_017732076.1:853288-862541 GCF_001890085.2 Hipposideros armiger | reverse complement strand
AGTGTCACTGGCCCTCATATGTGGGATCCGAACCGGGGCCCTCTGGCATCCCAAGCGAGTTCTTAACCATCGCGCCACTCGGCCGGCCCTAATTATATATTTCTTAGATAGTGTCTGTACTCAGCTACATCTCCACCATTTTAATCTCCCCTCATTTATCTGGTGCAGAAGCCCAGAAACAACATTTCCCAAATTTCCTTAATATCAACATTTTATATTATACTCTTAAATGAGAGATACTTGCGTAAAATTGGTAGATGGAAACAGAAGCAAAAGCCACTATTGCCTCCTTCTAACATCTATGGGTTGGTCCACAAGCAAATGGCATATGGGAGGTTCTTGAGTGACTTCTGGGAAATTCTCTGCAAATCATCCACTTTTTGTGATGCGGTCGCTGAGACAATCATGGCAAATTTCTGACTTCTGAAGAGCAAATATGGTTTCCCCAAGGCTTTCCTTCCCTCAGCCCTTCCAGGAGTTTAAGTACCTAGTTCCCTATATGAAATTCCTTCTGAATGAAAAATCTGGACTGATTTATTTTATCCTGATCAAACTGTGACTGAGGTAGGTGGTTCTCTCCCTCTCTCCCTCTCTCCCTCTCTCCACCCCCCAATCATGTCTCTTTTATATTTATTTTATTTTATTTTTTAAAAGGTTTTATTGGGGAATTGGGGAAGGGGAACAGTGTTGGGGAATTGGGGAAGGGGAACAGCAAAGTTGTTGTCCTTCAATCTTAGTTGTGGAGGGCACAGCTAGCTCAGCTTCAAGTCCAGTCACCATCCGGCCACCCGTTGGCAGCTCATGGCCACTCAGCTCAAGGTGCCTTTGTTCAATCTTAGTTGCAGGTGGGCATAGCCCACCATTCCATGTGGGAGTCAAACCGGCAAACTTGTTGTTAGAAGCACAGCTGAGCCATCCTGATGCCTGTTGGCAGCTCAGCAGCAGCTCAGCTCGGGCGCAGCTCACTGGCTCATGTGGGAATCGAACTGGTGACCATGTTACTCAGAGCTCATGCTTTTAACCAACTAAGCCACTCAGCCAGCCCAGAATCATGTCTCTTTTAAATGACTCTACATAATAGGCAATAGAAAGGTTGTGACCAGCTGATCTTGGAAAACTTTGACTGCTAATTCAATTACACTACAATTTGACATAACTCTGGCTTCATAAACATGGCAGAAAAAGGGAAAGGAGTTTTCTGACAAAGAATGAGAGAATTTTTGGTTATTAGACACTTAAACCATAAAAATCTAAACCTAATGAATAACTTTTCTAGATTATCATCGACAAATGTCCATACAAATTCTGCTTTAACATTTGTAATAATCTGTTTTGAATCGAGTTGGGATAGCTGGAGACAAGATGCCTTCAATGCCAGTGTAGACACTTTTCATTTTGCATACCATTCTCAAATATCTTCTTGACTCTTTGAGAAAACCTTATTATCTGTGAGAAGTGAACATGCACCAACAGTCGTAAGTCACTGAATAAAATCCAGAGTAGAAATAGTTGCCGTATAAACATTTTAAATTTCTAAGAATGTTGTTAACTCTGATTATACTACTTAGTGTCTTCTAAGTAGCATTGTCTGGATTAGTAACAGTAATACAGAAGTGAACAAACAAACAAACAAAAAAGCTAGAGGAAAAATTGAAGAGGCTCCTACCGAATGACATTCCCACAGGAAATGAACAAAATAATTTATATCTTCCAAATCTACTTCACATGAAGTCGGACTGACACTCTCCATTGCCAGTAGCCTGAAATTTATCAACACAACTGGTAATTTAATAGCAGAAGACCATTTATCACTCACAGATATTTTTTTGTCATTAAGTAAGCGGTTCTATTTCTATTTAATAGCAAACCAGAGTAGGTTGAAATTTGTCTGAGTATTTTTATCATGATTAATATAGGTATTTTCAATTTAGGTATATCTGGAAGGGTTTTGTGTTCATTGATATTTTATATTTTTGTCCCAAACTGGGAGAAACAGTTTCAAATGTATAAGACAATCAGTATGCTGTCGTCAAGAAACATCTGGACTACTACATAATTATTTTCTTCAGTGTTTGTTATAACTCAGGTACTATGCAAAACCTTGAGGATACTAGAAATAATGTAACAGACAAGGAAAACCAATGAGATAACAATTTGTTGTCACATGTAGCGATTGTAACTGAGGAATTGTAGCAAGGGAAGGATCATGTGCTTACTTTAACTTTAATCTCTGATTCCCAGAATGGTCTCTACTCACTGTCTCTATTTCTTCATGTCATGCTCACTTTTTCACACTCAGCAAGCTAACGTCCAAAGCTAACCCTGTAGCTGCTGCATTCTTATCTCAAACTGCAGTAGCTAGGGCGGACAGTTCACCAGTGGCCTTCCAAGCACAGGATTGAATGGGACGTTAAGGGTAACACCAAGAAAAGCAGAGACCACTTGCCCTTCAGTGACTTCTTAACCTCCGTCACCTCAGCACGTGTGCCTCCTTCGTTCGTCACACGTCCTGAATGGAGCCCACTTTCAGCCTTTCCCCACTATTCCTACCCAGGCTAGTTTAGACCGCCCAAGGGTCTTCTCTCCCTCATAAACAGACTCCCTTTTATAAACAAAGGATCAGAAGCCACCGGCTCCCTCTTGTGTAGGGACGGGAGAGGTGAGCAGTTTATCCATAGCTGGTCTTTGAAAAGTATTGCTGTAAAAAAGTGAATCACGAAGACCTGTTGTAGGCAAGGTACCTAGGAGTTAACTGTTTATTGAAACTGGGGCAAAGTGGGGGAGGGTGGAGAAGAGATTGAAGTGGCAGAAAGTCAACTTGACCAGGAGCCTGTGCATTGGAGTGAACTTCTGGCCCTCCCGAATTTGAAGCCACTTACAGCTCCAGCGTCACTGCTGCCCATCGTGGGCTGGAGGGCATGTGGCCAGAACCTGGAGAGAGTCCCAGTCGAGGAGGATGGGAGGTCCCCCTCAGGGGGCTTGCTGTCTAGTGGGAAAGTGATGACGAACAATCTGAAGTCCAGGATTGCAAATTACAGCCTGTTCTGCAGGAGAGGAGAGAGGGCAGCTTACTTCAGTGTTTCTATTGCGGGTGGTTTCAGAGGCTGGCATTCTTCTTTACTAGCTTTTTAAAAAGCCATGCATCAAGCTAACTGAATGGGAAGTGTATACACCGTACCTATCACATCATACTGAATGATGTAAGTGAGAAGGTTTATGATACGTGCAGTGTCACAGCAGGCGGTGGCTGTGAGCGACACCTCTCTCAGAGAAGCATCTAGTGCATGTGAAGACGTTGCATATTGGTGCCTTGCTCTAACCAGCAGCACAAGAGCCCTAGAGGGTTCTGTCTTGGATCGCAAGCAGGAGGCTTTATGTACCAGAAACACCGGCAGGCCCATACCGGCATAGCACAGCCCCAGCCTGGACGTTAGCTGGCCGAGTGTCAGGGCTGCTGAGGTCAGGGGGAAGCCACACTTCTTCGGAGACGCTCATGAGTATGACCCTCCAATGCATATACACACCTACAGGCCCTGCAGGGATGGAGGCATCACAGAACACCCGGCGACCCTAGCGATGGGGGCAAAATTGATTTGACTTTTTGTGTGTTATAAAGACATGTTGAACTTTCTATCCTACCATTCTTTACATTCATTACATCATTTATTTTGGTTGTCTCTCTATCCTTCAGGCATATTTTCCATAGTGCCCTTTTGTATACTTTTTATACATTTATGTTGGTTAGCCTCTCTAAACATCATGGTATATACTGAAAAATATTGGTAATAATTTTATTCGTCTTTCAGGCTATTTTCCAAATATTGCTGGTAATTTCCTCTTCCATGGACATAGTTGGATTGTATTTCATGGCTTCCTTTTTATTGTTTTACTATCCTAATTGTTGTGATAGAGGAAACATGATTTTCTGAAAGATGGAGGCATTTAGTCACTACTGTGATACGGTGCAGAGATCTTTTACCTCTAATATGGTAACAAGCAACAGTCAAGATGGTACATGCTCTGTCCACAGGGGTCTCTCAGAAACTGAGATAGCATGGTCCTCAAAGACACATGATGGATATGTAATGTGAGGGAATAAGCAAGGAAACTGACATATAAATTATATATATTTATAATGTATGAATGCATATATAAAGCATATATGTACATGCAATATTTGTATAAAATATATGTGTGTATGATTTTGTATATATGTATAAAATCAGCGATGTCTTAAAAATGAGTTTCTGATGATACTGGACACATCGCTTTAGGTGAGGAAGCTTAATCTGCCACAGTAAGCCTATTCCACATAACCACAGGGAACAGTGACTTTCTGCCACTATGTGACAAGAATCCCCTTTCCTCTAGTTGCAAATAAGAGTTTCCTCAGGATCCTGCTAAGCCTTTACCCACAGCATACTCACAGTCCAGGCTTCTACGGTGTATTCAACGCACTAGACACATTTATTAACTCTCCTCAAAATGATAGCACTTCCAGATTCTGATTACCGTGTGATTTCAAAGTTACTCCTCATATTTTTAGTTATTTCCTTTGGTGTCATCCAACATTTAGGTACCAGTTCTATATTATGTATCCATTTCTGTGTAATGTTACAACAAAACTTAACACCTTAAACGGCACACATTTGGCACACTGAATTTTCTCACAGTTCATGTCAATCAGCTACTGGTTCAGATAATTTGATTGCTTTGGGCTGAAGAACTCCATCAGCTTGGGCTGTGGGCTCTTCTGAAGGCTCTACTGTCAGCACGGGAATCCTCTTCCAAATGGATTTACTGGTTATGTGCAGGTCACAGTGCTTTGTCACATGAGTCTGGACAAAGCTGCCTGACAATATAGCCCCTGCTTGTGTCAGGGTGAGTGACCCAGACAGAGCTAGAGAATATGTATGTAAAGACAGAAGCCACGGTCTAATGGTAACATAATATTGGAAGGAGCATACGAGATGACATCACTGCTATCATATTCTACTAGTTAAAAGTGTGTGTGTTAAGTCCAGTCCATACTCAAGGGGAGAGGATTGTACAAATGTGTAAAGACCAGGAGTTGGGGATCATTGGGGGGCACCTTAAAGGCTGCCTACCATAATGTTATTATAATTTTCATTATAAACTATTTATAAACCAATTTTAGGAGCACTGACATCTTAAAGGTGTTTTTCTAAAAGTAAGGATTAATAAATCAGGGAAACACTTCTTAAATTCTCTGTTATTTCCTAGTTCATAAAAAAAAAAAAACACCCAACATTCTGGAACTTTTCTTAAGGCTATCAAACTCTAAAATCACTAAAGGTAAGGATTAATAAATCAAGGAAACACTTCTTAAATTCCCTGTTATTTCCTAGTTCATTAAAAACAAAAGAAAACAAAAACATTGTGGAACTCTTCTTTAGGCTATAAAACTCTAAAACACTCATTTTCCAAACTTCCCCATTACGCTGCTGAGCTAGACCACGAGCACTTGTTAATGGTACTTTCCTCTTTCATTTATCTCTATAGCTATTGATTTTCTAATTTTTACTCCGGCCCTATATGACAAATCCAGAAAGTAGGCAGCACCATGGGCTTCTTCTAATTATGTGGAAATGATGCAATGTGAGCAAAGAAAAACATCTCTTAAACATTAAGAATGAGGCTGCTGAAATGTCTGTGAATATATACAGTGGTCACTCTGTTTCTCATAATGCCCAATGGGTGTTGGCACAGAAACCTTCTAATCTGTGGTTCCAATCTGAGATGCAGACAGATACAGGAACTAAAGGCCTACACATATTAGTATAGCTTTCAATCAACATGCTAAGGAATAAAAAATGTCTTTATATGATAGAAAAAAATCGATTTTAAATTTCAAGGGTCATGTAAAACCATGATTTGTTAAGCCTCATTAATTAATTTAAAGGGTACATCACTGAGAAGATACCCACTGACTAGAAAGTGTAATATTTATTTATTGACCCATTAAAAGGTCATAATCATTAAGTGATAATTTATAAAATATAAGATATACAGATTATATACTTGATTAATTAAAAGGTTATATCCAAAGTGACAGGCAATTTTGTTATTCAATCTCTAAGAACTACTGAGGTTAAATCTAACAAATTCTCCTGTTTCATTTTTGTGATATATTATTATTAAGTGCAGATCAGTGACAAGTGAAATTCATTGCTTAGAATACATTTGCAATTTGATTTATGTCTCATTTTTCTATTTCAGAAGTTATTTTTAAATTGTGCCTTTTCTAAAAGGTTTGAAATCACTTTTCCTAAAGAAGTTTAGGTCCAAAAAGCTTTTGGAAGAAATGTGTTTCTGTTAACAGCAATATTTGACTTTTAGATATGAAAGATCCCTTAAAGCTCATTATACAACTTAGAGATTCTCAGAGAAGCCCCATGAGTTTGACAAGGTCATGTACAGAATAATTAGCATAAGTCATACTAAAAAGAGAGCTTTTCATTCATATAGATTTTCCTAATACATACTGTTGTGTGTATTACTTTATGTGTAATTATTATTAACAAATAATCATATAAAGTAAATGGTTCACAAATGATTTCATACCATCAACCGGCAATATGTTCAATCACATGAGAGCAATGAGAGATAAATGTCTTATTCGTGAGTAACACCATTTGATACAGAAAAACATGAAGTGTCTGAAAGACCCTCCTGTTGTGTGTGACGTAGGCCACTATCAGCCAATCCTGATACTATGATCATCGATGGTTTCATGGATATTAGACATTTCAGAGATTTTTCTGTCACTTGAGAGTGTGGATTCCATAATGTAATTCTATGTACAATTTCTAAAACATCCACATAAAAAAACCATAACTTATAGACAATAAACTCTATAAACTATAGACTTAAAAAAGCAAGTAAGGACTGCAACTAATGTATTTATTATGTTGTCAGAGTTGAAGGTGGTATTTTTTTTTAATTGTCAGATTGTATAACAATCCTGAGTGCTTACTGGATATGGTTCAAGACATGGGTTAAATTCCGCTAATAAATAGTTAAGCCATGGGTCTCAATAGCTTAATATTTTATGTCTCTGGTTATTTTTAAATACTTGATGATTTAAGGAGAGATGTGGTAAACTTTACTAAGTTAGTAAAACTTCCCTGTCATAGAAAGAAAGAAACCCCCTATATTTTGCTTCATAATACATAAGTAAAAGGAGAGAGCTCTGTTACTTAGGACTCACGGCATAATTTTCTTTGAAAGCATAGTAAAAAATTTCTATTTTTTGTTTCCTACTGGTGCCAAAGAGGAGCTATTTAGGCTCCAGGACACAAAACAACAAGGTATCTATTTCTAACTACCTTAGAACACTGCATTTTTCTTAAAACTAAAGAGCATTTTCCATTTTTTTCGTGCTGACCTTTTTTTTTTTCCCTACTTAATATTAACATAATGCAAAGTGTACAAAGGTTTTATTTTTTTTTCCTCAGGAAAGTTAGCAATAGTTGCTACTTATTTATACCCCAAAGTTGTATCATCTTGTTTGATGTACTCTTTAAAATACTTCTCACGATGCAGATTCAGGGGTATCTAGTTCAATATACACAAAGCGGAGGGCGAAATATGAAGAGTAACCACACAACGGATTCAGTTTCACGAAAAACACCTCGCCCGTTTTCATGTCAGACACTCAGTTTCTTTAGCAGGGGACATGTTTCAAATCATACTTGATGACTGGAGAAAGTGAAATATTTTCTCTCAAGTTGATTTAAGAAATATAAGATGGAATTTTATTAAACTGTAGCTGATGTGCTTAATTGATACACTTAAAGTTCAGCTAGTATATTTAGAGGTATTTAAAGAAAAGCTTTTTGAATAAAAAGAATTCCAGATGACATCTGAACAAGAGAATGGCGTTATTTCTATCTGAAATAAATTAACTGAATAAGATAGGCACATAGTATACATCTTTACCATTCAGAAGCTTCCCTTACCTCTGGAAAACTTTCTGTAAGTTAATGTCGGCACTAGTCCTTAAAATCAAATTAACTGTAGAATTTGGCACTCTAAGTCCCTGTGATTTGATCCTGCTTATGACAGTCTTACAACTGAGCTATAAAGAGTTTTTTTTAAGCTCAATTACAAGTTATAGCACACGTTATGTTCACCCATGGAAGGCAGCCTCTGGAAAAGAACATAAACTGAGAATGAGAGTTCAAGAGCCAAAGGAAAAATTAAATGAAGATAAGAGATAAATAAAAATTTACCAAAGCAAGGAAACAGCTATGATGAAATAGTTTTGATGAGTTTAAAGACCTAGGGTGAAAAGTTTCCATGGGAAGGAGTTATAAGGAGTGCAGAGGTTTGGAAGAGTTGAAAATTCCTTAGCAGAATGATCAAATTGGCAGCAATATAACCAGTTCTTACCAAAGCTGCATCATCAGTCTTTGTTCAATGGAAATCTGGATTAATTGCAATAAATGATAAGGAGAGAGAATTAATAAGAATCAAGTGATTAGGCCAGGTACTCTATTAAGTTTTAATGATAAATTGAAGCTGCTATTTAATTTTTTATGTGTTTTGAAGTATATTTATGTTTACATTTTAAAATGCATGTATTTTAGTTTTTATGAAATTGATACACGAATCATATTAAAAACAAAATTTCATAAATAGCTTTGTAATGAAAAATCCTAGCCTATCCATGTCACCTCTGCGCTACAGAGGAGTATATTTTTAATTATGTTATGGTTCTTTTTTCTTTCTCTTTACCTCCATTTTATTCAATATTAGGTTTCATCAGTATATATTTACTGTGTGTTATAAAGGAGAAGTCAGCTGATTTTAACACACTTCAGCACATATTGCAGGATAGTTGCACAATTAACTTTGCATCTTGTACTGCCTCCTTTGTAAATTTAAGGAATACTATTATATTCACATTTATTTTTTGTACCTACAGTACTACCTGCTTTTATTTTATTAACCACAGAGTTGTTAAAATTCTAGTGCAAAATAGTTGTTCTTCAGCCTTCCAGAACTGCTCTCTTGGGTAGGTTACTTTACCTCTTCATACCTGTGTTTCCTCATTAGTGAAAAGGTGATAAGAATAGAATATAGATTATAGTGTGGCTGTTAGTATTCTGTGAGTTTGTGCATTAAACAATAATAAATTAGCACAGAGTATATACTTAATATCCATTAGTTGTTAGAATTTTCACCCTTTCATCAGTTCTAATATGCACTCTTACTCTTGATTGTAGAT
>NW_017732076.1:851877-852943 GCF_001890085.2 Hipposideros armiger | reverse complement strand
AGATTTAATTAACTGGTGGGTTTTAATTAGGGACAGACATAATCAAATTTGTGCTTTAAAATTATAAGTGGCTGCAATGCGGAAAACGGTTAGCAGTCCTTTCTCTAAAGGGTTTAACAGGAGAACAAAAGACAAACAGAGAAAAACTCAAATTATTTTTATGTTTCATAAATGTGTCTTCTTTTCCTTTCTATGAAAACATTATTTCCCCTTTGATGAAAACTTTCCTAAAACTCAGTTTATATAAAGTGCTTCTGACCTGAAATTAGTACATGTAGTTTAAGCTAAAAGTGATCTCTGTTGTGCTATTAAAGATATATATCTGTCTATATATAAACTTGTAGGAAATGCGTGGAAGATAACGGTCTCATTTTTAAATAACACCTTAGTACTATCCAGATTTTTAACTAAGATAGGGGAATGCATCTTATTGGAATTCTGCAGCATGCAGTATTAAGCTGGGAATAAAAGAAGTATAAATCTCAAAGAGTTTATACTGTATTGAGGTATTAGGTATGTAAACAAATAAGTTTAATGGGATATTTAAGTGCTGTAAAAGAAATATATAAAAGTAATTCTGAAATTGAGGGAATTGATGCAGATATTCCCAGGTTTGGTTTGTGGGGGTTAGTTAGGAGGTGAAGCTATTGTAAGTTTCTTAGAAAAAGTGCTTGTGAATTAATTAGTCCTTTGTGGGCTGAGAGGGTTATACATGAAGCTGGAGACCATATACCACGAATCACACCTATAGAATTGTGACTCTTTCACTCATTACTTTATGGAACATATTGTTGAAAATTGTGTTTGAAGCGTAAGGGCGAGATGAAATGTTACTCAGCCTTGAATATCAGGGTAAAGAATTTGAATTTTAGAAAGTTAGAAATATCCAGATGAGTTTTAGTAGGTATTTTTTTAAAAATAAGTATGGCGTTATAATCTAGAGATAGGAATTAAGAAATTCTAAACTCTTATATTCTAAAAATTTGTACTCTCTTATTTCAGCATACCACAGAAACTATATAATTAAAATTACTCTTAAGATATGATCTGCCTTTCTTTCTTCCTT
>NW_017732076.1:846893-850087 GCF_001890085.2 Hipposideros armiger | reverse complement strand
ATGTCTTATGTTCTTAATCATATGGGAAATTCATTAAAATAATCCTTATTTAGGCAATCAATGTGTATTATATTTAATTACTACATAGCCTGTGGTGTGTGTTTTTTTCCCTCTAAGTCTCCCAGTATTAAATTTTGAGCTATTCTTTCACTTTTATATTTGATAAAGGTGAGGTATTTTAAAAGAAATTCATCATCCTATATGTTAGAAGATGCAAGTAGGTAGGAAAAATAAATACTCTTCTTGATCCATTTCCTTGAAGGTATTGTACCTTTAAAGGTTAAATTGTTCCTATCTATATTTCAAACAGATCATTTTCCAATAAACCTTGTTAAGAACATTGAACATGTTTAAATTTAATATAATGTATTACCAGTGTATGCTGAATAGTTCCAGTTGACCCACTATTGGACTAATTGCTATGATATATATACAGAAAAAGGTCCTGGTCGGGTTATGGTTATCTATCTATCTATCTATCTATCTATCTATCTATCTATCTATCTATTTATCTATCTATCTGTCATCTATGTTTCAATGTTTCATATCCATAGACCTGGAAGGTGGAGTCCTGCTCATTTAATAATTTGCACATGAAAGGTTACTGGAGTGGCTCTTTGGGAACATATTTTAAGGACAACAGCTGGCAGTTCTAACTAGTGACACCTTTTTCACAGAGAATATCACTTCAAAAAGGTGTTCTCTGTTGGGCTTCTCAATTTTTTCTTTCTTCCTGATGAATAGGAAATGGCATTTGAAGTACATGTATTAATTTATTTTTTATTCAATAGATTCAAATCATGAAAATTTAGAGATGAAAGACTGCAGATTCAAACCTCTTCATCACACTAACTTTGACTAACACTAACTACTCACTTAATCTTTCTAAGCCTTAGTTTCTTCATCTATAAAATGAGCAAAGCAAGAAGTACGTTATAGCGGTGCTTTTGAGGTATGCAACGAATGTGCTACACAGTGCATAGGATAAAGTCTTTTGCATAGTAAGTGCTCAACTCATGTCATTTTCCTCTTTTTGTTAGTCTATGTACAAGACAGTTGGTTTAGTGAAAAATAAATAAAATAAATAAGAAAATAAATAAGAAAAATAAATAAACAACAGCGAGGAATTTGTGTGATTTGATTGGAGGGCATCTAAGTGGTGTTGAATGTCTGCTATGTAAAAATACAATGAAATAACCAATCGATAGGGAAACGCAGAGTTTATTCTTATCGAGTCTGAGAAAACACTGCATTATCGGAGTGTAGCAGCATCTCAGAGAGGGGGCAACTTAATTTGTGATATTTATGAAATTTTTGGAATCTATTTTAAGGTGAATTTGTCAAATTAGGGGTTTGGTTGTATAAAGATCAAATATTATGGTTTAGGATTGAGGGTCACAGTAAAATGAGCATTTTGTTTGATGATCAGAGTACTGGAAAGAATACAATTATTTATGGCATCATTTGCAGAGTTGAACAGTTTGGTGTTCATTACGGGGTAGTAGAAGAATTACTGGAAGGAAGAGTAAAATTATTCTCAACATTTTCCGTCCTGGACAAGTTTTTCTGTAAAATAACTTACGTTGAAACAGAGAGTGGATACACTAAGATCTTTGCTTTTGGGTGAATTCAAACTCAGTGTCTTCTCTTGCGGTCCTTCTACAGCCTGAGCTAAATGATATATAATTAATATAGAAGAACATGGTTAATCCACATCATCATAACATCACATATCAGACTTTCATTTCAAGGTTTCTGTTATAGTTATTTAAAGTCCCATATGTGCCTAAGGATCTCTCTTAGACCAAATCATCAACTAGGTAACATGTAGAGAGCTTTCACTGAAGATTCACTGATTATTTCAATTTTTCTGCATTCTTTTGTTCTTCATATTCTAGCTAGCTTCTTGCCTTTTTTGTTGGCTTAAGGCTATTTAATTCTGTTAAGTACAAAACCAGTCTCTATTAATATTGTTTTTATCTCTTCATTCATTCTTTGGTATGAATTCAATACTCAGTTATTTAGTTGGCGTGTGAACTGGCTAATTCATACAACAAACTGTTAGATTTGTGTGCAGTCTTTAGAAACCACCCAGCTTCCTTTAATGCTAAACAGCCATCTTTGGAGGTTACGTTGACATAGTCTGCATTCGTATTTCCCCCAGCACCTTTTTTTCTGACTCTGGCTGGCACCCATTGCTGGTGTCTTATAATAGCCTTTTGAAGCTTTTAAAACATTGGTTTTTTTCTTTGAATATTTAACTAGGATGTGAGTGAGTGTGGTCTGTCTAGCCAAATGAACACCATGGACGTTTTTTCTGGCATCTGGGTAGTTTCCTTATACCCATCTCTTAAGGAAGCACCAGAGCACACACAGTTGCTTAATGTATTGACTACTCTTAGATGAGGTCGTACCTTCCTTGTTTTTCAGACTTTCCAAAATTATGGTTTACTCCCCAAAGCTTATCCATCATCATTGAATACATTAACTCTCATCTCCAGCTAACAAGCTCTGGTGAGCACATTGGTTTCACCTTCTGGGTGGATGTTGTTCCTGGCAGGGAGTCATATTCAGGGGTGAAGTCAGACCTATCATAGGGTAGACAGAGGATGATTTTTCTGTTTCAGTCTCAAGATATTACAAATGAAAAAGTACAATTAAATCTGTACATTCTAAAGGGTTCTCTGATAAATCTACCTGAAGCATAGCTCATGAATAAGAGGTTAGACAATTAGGAGTTTTCCTTTCTCCTTCAATGAAATAAAAATAACAGGATTAAAAACATTACAATGATGAATGGAAATGTATGAGTGAGAAGTGATAGACTTTCATAAGACATAAACCTGCTAAAAACTGTGTTTTCAATGAACAGCTATTGTAAAACATTAGGGATGATCAAGTTAAAAGAAGATGCGAAAATCAAATTGGCAGAAGCCTCTGCTTATACATCTGGTCTGGCTCTGACCTTTAAACAAAGTGGGTAGGCTGTTGGCATGGTCTCAAGAAAGAGATTATTGTTAGCCATTAGGCTATGTTCATTCTCAAAACATTAATCAAAAACACTAAAGACTTGTCTAAAGCTCTCCTGTATGAATAGGTAGAAAGGCTCATGATAATTGGTAATCCCATATCAGATGTTTAAAGAACTAATTTAGACACACACACACACACACACACACACACACACACACACA
>NW_017732076.1:843630-845173 GCF_001890085.2 Hipposideros armiger | reverse complement strand
GTTTTGCCTGTGGATATCTATTTGATTCAACATCGTTGGTTGAAACGACTATTACTTTCTTATTAAATTGCCTTGGCACTCTTTTTGAAAATCAACTGACCATATATTTAGGATGTACTTCTGAACTCTCAGTAGTAATCTATTGATCTGTATGTCTATCCTTACACAGGACTGCATTGTCTTGATTACTGAAACTTTGTGGTTTATTTTGAAACCGAGAAGGAGGAAGCCTCCACATTTTTTTTCATAAAGGCATTTTCTTTTTTTTTTAATTAAAGTTTATGGGGGTGACTGTGGTTAGTAAAGTTACATAGATTTAAAGTGTATAATTCTGTAATACATCATCTATGTATCACATTGTGTGCTCACTACCCAGAGTTGGTTCTCCTTCCATCACCATGTATTTGACCTCCTTTACCCTCAACTACCACCCCTCTCCCCCCTTACCCTCTGGTAACCACTAAACTGTTGTCTGTGTCTATGAATTTTTGTTTCTTTATTTGTTTATCTTGTTTCTGTTGCTTTCACTTTTATATCCTACGTATCAGTGAAATCATATGATTCTCAACTTTTTCTGTCTAGCTTATTTTGCTTAGCATAATGATCTCAAAATCCATCCCTGTTATTGCAAATGGCACTATTTCATCTTTTCTTATGGCAGAATAGTATTCCATTGTGTATATGTACCACACCATCAGAGAAGTGCACATAAAAACCACAATGAGATATCACCTCACACCAGTTAGAATGGCTATCATCAACAAGACAAATAATAACAAGTGTTGAGAGGCTGTGGAAAAAAGCAACCCTCATACACTCTTGGTGGGAATGCAGATTGGTGCAGCCTCTATGGAAGGCAGTGTGGAGGTTCCTTAAAAAATTAAGACTAGATTTACCATATTACCCAGCAATCTCTTTCCTGGGTATCTACCAAAAAAATCTGAAAACATTTATCAGTAAAGATATATGTGTTCTGATGTTCATTGCAGCTTTATTTATGGTGGCCAAGACACAGAAACAATCAAAGCGTCCTTAGATAGTTGGATAAAAGCGTTTTGGCTATTTGAGGTCCTTTGCCTTTCCAAATGTTTATAGATTTTAGTGTACAGATATTGCATGTTTTTTGTTAAATTCACTCCTAGTATCTTATTCTTGTAGGGCTATAATATGTAAAATTATTTTTTTAATTTAATATTTACATTTTTATTGTTAGTGGATAAAACTCCAATAAATTTTTATATTAATTTTATATCCTGTCACACAGTTAAACTCATTCTAATAAATTAGGTACATTCTTTATGATTTCTATATTTAAGAACATGTCACCTACAAATTGAGATATTTTACTTCCTCCTTTTCAATATGGATGCCTTCTACTTTTTTCTTGCCTAATTGCCCTAGCTAAAACCTCTAGTATTATTTTTAATATAAATGGTGAAGTAGTATATCCTTGTATGCTGCCTGATCTTAGGTATAAAGCATTCAGCCTTTCACCTTTAAGTATGATGTAAGTTATTGTTTATTTGTAGATGCCCTTCTATTC
>NW_017732076.1:841400-842610 GCF_001890085.2 Hipposideros armiger | reverse complement strand
TGGAAGTCATTTTCTCAAGGTTGTCCTTAAATATTTAGAGAAAATTCACCTTTTAAGTTTAAGAGGACAATAGAAAATTGGGGTGCTTAATTTCCTTAGTGCTGTCTCCACTGATCACTTATTTTATTTTCTTGGCTAACATAGGAACCTTTTTTTTTTCCTTTTTAATCAGTATCCGTCCATATACAGTATCTAGAGACCCTGTTTAATGAGGAGGGTGGGGATTTTTTGTTTGTTTGTTCTTATTTGCAAAGCCATCAGTTTATCTTAGTTGTATTCTGTTTTCGTTCTAAGGCTCTTTCAAAAATGTTCAGCCAAGTACTGGAGATTTGCCAATGGGAAAATTTACAATTCTAGTTTTTTCTTGCCTATCACTTTCCTATTCTGATTTAGGGACATTAGCAAAACTTAAGGAAAGATCTGGGAACACAAAGCCTTCAGAATTTACTCCTGAATGTTATCTATTTAAAAGTGTGAAAGATCTATTCCTAAAGTCCAACAGGCTCAAGGTTTCCTTGAGGACTGAATCAGAGCAGAACTGTATCACAGGAAAGAATTTGGGGACTGCCTCTGAGATACTATCTCCAACACATACAGGGTTTCTTTTTTCCCAAACACTTCTGATTTCCTATTCAATTTGGAGCCTTTTTAAGTCACTCTTGGAACCTTCCCATTCTGTAGTTCCCATCCATGTTTTTGCAACTGAAATTTCCACTAATATATGAATTAATTGCTATATATCTCAAAGCCCGGGGTTGTACATTCCTATACTGATTTATATTCCCCTGCACATTTCTTTTTATCTTGTATAAGCTTTGAAAAGTCTTTGATGATGTCTGTCAGTTCAGCGCAAGTCCAGATCTTAAAATGGTCCTTCCTTGTTCTAATATTGATTTACCTTCAATAAGTAATTGAGTGTGGGGGCTTTCTGACAGGCCAAGAGGGAAGGAGAGCAGTTCAGAGAGAGGATGAGGGACACGGGGAGGTGAAAGAGCAGAGAATAAGGGAAGATGTTAGTAAGATAAAGACATTTAGCTTCTAGTTATAATGGAGAGGATCTAAAAGACAGATAGTTTTAGTTTTCTTTTTTTCAAAATTTTCTTTAGACTGTCAAATGAATAGCTTAAGAAAGTTAGTTTTGGATCTGCATTTTTGGGAAAGTTTTCCTATGCAAGTACAAATGTACAATGTTTTTAATAGAATTGTTTTC
>NW_017732076.1:839003-840930 GCF_001890085.2 Hipposideros armiger | reverse complement strand
TGTTAATCTTCAGTGTTATTTTGCAAGACAGTTGGTTAAACGTGAAGTTAAGTGTGGTGTGAACAATTTAATAGAGAGATAAAAGGTGAGGTCCTGTTCAATGAAGTTATTGTAACAGTGAGTTCTGCTGAAAAATGCCAATTTCTGCTGCTGCCTGAATTCAATGGCATGGCTGACTGCATAGATTTCTAAAAGGTCGAGGCTGACACATATGCATGAATTGCAGGAGCCCATGCTCTGTATATTTAATTATCTAATGAAATAACTATTTTGATATTACTAGGGACTAAAGCTATCTTTGTGCCATATTTTATACTTTCGAACACCATTCTAAGTTTCCTTGTCTGTAAAACGTAGACAACATATCACCTACCTAAGAGGATGTTTGTATTTAAGGCATTTAGGATAATTTCCACCATCCTTAGTTTTTTAACTCTTATGTTTATTATTGTCCAGATGAAAGGGATTCTAAATTAATCCCATCATAGATGATTATGAAGACTTCAGTCCCATGGAACTTCTTAAGAAGGAGGGTCAAATTTCTTTACAAGTTCATTGACTTCATTTGTTATTCCTGGTTAACCTTGAAAATGTATGCATGGTTGGTATTTATTCACCTGCTTTTATACTCTAAGATTATCTGGTGTACACTACAAGGAAGATCAAATTCAGTGGTTTTCTTCCTCAGTTATTATGTTTTCCGGTCTCTAAATATGAGACCCCCCTGCTATGTCAAGCATTCTCTCTTGCTCTACAATCATTTTTTTGTTAATGGAACCTGTAAACAAGCTTGGCTAGTGCCATTCTCCTAGTAGTATCATTAGTTCCTATGTGCTGGTCAGTTGGTCAGCTATTATTATTAGTAGCAGTAGTTGTAGTTGTTGTGATTACCATCACCATCATTCTTAAAACTGCTAAATTTAAATGGCAGCCTGCTCTGTAAATTTCACTTGACCTTGCTTCAGGAATTGCTTGGTGCAAAAGTCTGACCTTCCTAGACAGCAACTTGGACACATACCTACCGATGTATTTGAAAGACATGGAATGTAACACTTTACCAAAAATAACTCACCTAAAATTCAATTTAACCGAAGTATTAAACTGTAACAAATGTTCTGTGGACCTAATGCTGAAAAACCTCAGGCCATACTCATCACAACTCAAATGTTTTATTTTAAGGAAGTGAAAAGTCATCCAAGACATTCTCTTGCCTTAAAATTGGGACTGTCTTGACATTTTGCTGTTGAGATGCAGAAAGAAGAAAAAAATCTTTCTGGAAAGTGGGGACCTGGGAGGATTATTTTCCAAGGGAGAAAAAATGTGGAAATCATTAAGTGAGAAATTGCATATGGTTCTACACAGAGGCTATTGACTTTTGGGTAGGCCAGTCCTTTTCTAGTTTGACTCTCCCATATTGAAGACCATTTAGCTTTATCAACTCCTACTCCACTAGATGCCAACAGGAATCCCCACCCCTCCAGGCACCTGGGCAATCTAAAATACCCACAACTTAATTCCTAGGATTAAAGCTCTTGTTAAAGATTAGTTGGAAGGTATTTACAAACAAAGTGGGGTCTGGGAAGAATGAAATGTGAGTCCTAGAGTATGCATTTTTATATTGGATTACTAAAACATTATTTAAAAATAAACACAAAAGACTAACAAACAGAATCTCTTTAAACTTGGATTAGGTGTTTAAGCTTCCTTTCTTTTCATAGGAGAATGTTATTGGGATGCCCTAAATAATAACAATGGGTTTTGAGTTTTAATGAAAATTCTCTGAAAGAGGGTATCATGAGAAAAGTATTAAAGTAAGACTGATTGTGTTATGGAGGCTAGAGACAACATTACTATATATCTTGCTTTCAACAGTATGCAATCTTCATGAGAGTAAGGCCCTGTTCTAGAGTATTCATATTTGTATCTA
>NW_017732076.1:811126-831757 GCF_001890085.2 Hipposideros armiger | reverse complement strand
TGTCATTTGATTAAACTTTATTTTCTTTTTTCCCTTGAGAGATTACTAAAGACTATGTTTTTGAAGATATTTTTGAAACTATAGCTAAATGACTCATGCTATACTGTTGTAGCAGAAGCAAAATTTAGTCCATTGGGGATAGACCACCATGTAATTCTTTGTGACTGTTCTATCTTCAGGCTGAGTTTGAGTGCTTTGGTCCTGATATTCTTCTTGCCATGTTTGTGAGTTTTCAATGCTCAGTACTAGAGGTGCATATCTTTTAGTAGGAAGGAGAATTCTCATGTATCATTCTTCCAAGATGAGTATAACTCCTGTATCTGAGAAATACATCCTTCCTTACTAAATAAGCACAGACTACTTGCCTGTAATGAGTTATGGGATCTACCTAGGGAAGGCCCATGTCCTGTGGTGACACATATAACATCTGGTGGGAAGAAGGAAATGGGACAATGACAAAGGGAATTTAGGGATTGCTGGAAGCTTTATAATTTTAATTTTTGAAGACATTATTTTACATCAGGAATGGCTAAGACAAAAGCATGAAAACTCAATTTCCCTGATCTTCTGAATGGAGCTGTACTTCATCAATTGAGTGTAGCAATTACAAATATTAACTCCAGAGTCAGACTGTCTTATAAATTCAATTTAACACTTTTTAAGCCTGCGACCTTGGGTAAATTATTTATTCTCTGTGCGCAGTTTGCTAATCCATAAACAAAGAGAATAATAATCCTTATGCAATACTGTCATTTAATGGGTTACATGGATTATTACAGGTACAATACTCAGTATTTGGCACACTGTTATTATTCAATAAGAATGGGTGATTATAGGATATGCCTGTCACTTTGAATCTTGTAAACTTCCGAAGGAATAAAACACATTATGTAAATCACCTTCTGTCAATAAAATGACTACCATACTTTGAAATCAATGTCAAAATGAATCATAACAAACTAACATAAAATAAAAATACTAGAGAATATTTCAAGCCCTTATCTAAATGCTTTGCTAGAGCAAAGAACATAAGGTAGCTGAAGAAGAATTAAGATATAGTTAGTATATAATATCCCTATATAACAAACTATAATCATGTGCTTTACTTCAATAATTGCGTTTATTTGACACTATTTCTTGGTGTTATGAGGGAATTTATTGAACACCAAAAAAAGTGAATGTAGGATATCCCTCTTATATTTTAATAGTAGATCATTATTTGTTCATTCTTCAAGCACTTAGGGGCACTATGGAGTCAGACACCTTTCTACTTTACTGGGGCATCAAAGATGAAAAAAATGGAAACTCTAAATTTATAAAGGTAGCCTTCATTCTTTGATTGATATATCCAAATGTGTATAATGAGCAGCTATATCACACCAGATATGGATATAGATATACAAATGGATATAAATATACATCTAGCTGTCCAGGAACTCATACCAATTACCAGTATACAAAATTATACTAACATACATTTCAGCGAACCTTACCAATATACTTATTCACCAAATGTGAAGTTGGCCAGATAAAGGAACAATTATTATAGGCAGAGAAGATCATAAATAATTTGACAACATAGAAAAAAGAGTTAAACAGTCTCTTGGAGTAGAAACAAAATAGCCCAAATAGTATGCTACCATAGAGCACTGTGATAGTGTTAGAATATACAGGAATGCCAAAAATGTATACACATGACTTGTATTCACCTTTTTTTATCAGTATATATTGAGTATTACAATTTTAATACAGTTTTTTTCTTTCATAAAATGTGTTACATTTTTTTTGTTCCTTCTGTATATATAATAATGACCTTGAAATTAAAATTAAATGAAGACAAACTAGTAAGGAGAATTGACAATAGTGTAATAAACATGGAATTTAAAAACCTAGACATCATTTTTTTTTCTAATCAGCCACCACCACTAATTAAAAAAAAAGAAAGAAAGTGACTATGTGTATGTGCATCATCTGTTTTACAAAGATTCCTTGTAAACCTTGGTTGTAAAACAAAGTACATTCTTCTGAGACTTTTCTCTTAATACACCATTTCTTATCATAAAATAATAACTGAGTTCATGAGACTCAGTTCTTTACAATAGCAATGTTTTGATTGCCACTGTGTGCAAAACTATTATCTTTGAGATCAAAAAGACAGTGATACATGTAATGGAGTTATTTTCATTTACAACTTTTAATTTTATATTTATTTAGCTTTTGTATTATAATAAATACTGGTTCTTTCTAGTTTAAATAGCATTTTAAAAAATATAGTTATTTTCAGTCAACATAATCCAAAGGCATAGTAACCTTTCTGTGAGCTGTAGGAGTAAAATTACCAATGTGAGGATCTTATTTAAGCCAAGTACTTGTGAAACATTTCAAATACTGTATTATCTGAAGGCACATCTTTATCAATTTGTGTATATGAGTGTTCACTAGATATAGTTATCCTTAAATAATCAGAAAATGACACCTCAGGGCTATCTGATTTTTTTTTTTTTTGGCAGTGTCACTGGCCCTCATATGTGGGATCCGAACCGGGGCCCTCTGGCATCCCAAGCCAGTTCTCAACCATCACGCCACTCGGCCGGCCCAGGGCTATCTGATTTTTTATGGCTAAATATAATGCCAATATTGCAGGATAAAGCAACACTGGTATAATACCGATGCCTGCCTTCTTCATAACACAGCTAGAGATCAATACTTGCTTGGTATTCTATAAAATACCCACATTTCTTTCACAGAATATGCCAATAAATGACTGTTTTTTTTCCACAGTGGGAAAGTGAGCATGCAGTTATATTTTATAGAAAACTGTTACGATTTCACTATTCTCAGGCAAACTTGTAATTCCTGCTTTCAGAAAAAAAGTATGTGTATGATGGATTGCGTATTTTGTGTGAGGTAAATATCACTCACAGTAATGTAAAAAAATGTAAAAGACATTGAATTTTTAGTACATATTTACTTTCTTGATCTTTCATACAGAATGTACTTAAAAGGTGTCTGTGTTTGTGAACATATGTTTATAAGACAGGATTCTCAGTTGCATGCAATAGAAATTGATTCCAACTAATTTAAGCATTAGGAGAATTTAATGATTGATTATTGGATAGTTCAAATCTACCAGCAAAACAGGAGGACCAGGCTCGGAAAATAGGAATCTGGAAAATGATGGCTGCTATCTCAATCCTACCACAGACGCAACCTATGACGACCGTCTTGCCACAAGAGGACAGATGATCTCAGTTTATACCCCCATCATCACCACCAATGTCACCAAACATTAATTGCCTGTACTGGCACTTTAGCTACAGATGACCCTCAAAATTGACTCGGCTGCCATCACTGCCACTGTAGAATTGAATTTCTATATTATCTCTGCTTATTTTAATCAGTAAGCCAGATTCAAAGCTCCAAATAAGCACGACTGCTTGGCAGAATCTCATGCAGTGGGGGATTTCTCATGAATAAGAATGGGATTTAATTGCTTGATACTTAAATAAATAGAAACATCCACTACATTCCATGTTATAGGATGCCACAACCAATATACATATTTTTTCCCAGATTGCAGTTCCAATTAAGAAAACAAAGATGTTCCTAATAAAATGCAACGATACATTTTTAACTATCCTTAACATAATTCATTAAAAATTAATTTCCTCTCCAAAGAGGAGGAAAGAAGGGAGGAAGGAGGGAAGGAAGGAAGGGAAAAAAGAAGGAAGAAAAGAGAGCAGAAAAGAAGATAAGGAACTAACCAAACAACAAGTAAGTGTGTATCTTGCTGCATTCGGGTCCAAGTTCAGGATCTCTAAGTTATATATATATATATATATATATATATATATATATATATATATATATATATATTTCCCTCTGGTTTTAGTCTTGCGCCATCATGATATTCTAAAGCCTTAAGGTTAGGGCTGGGAGATGAGGGTGGGGGGGGAATGTGAAGAGAAGAGAAGAGAGTAGAAGTATTGAATATGCCTGAACTATTGTTTAGAATTATAAGCTCTTAATGGTTGAATTTGTATTGATTCAGAATTAACTTTCATTAACTCTTTCCTCTGTACATGGCCGTGCATAGAGAATCTCAGGAATTACCTATATAAATTCCTTTTCTCCCCCACTCTGTTCTGTAGAAGCAATCTCATTTCCCTTAGATGGTTAAGATCAATCATCCCATGAACCTTATAACCTCCATTGATTTCTACTGACTCAGAAGTAAGTGGAAACCCAAAACTCGAGAGTCAATCTCAATTTCTATTTAAGGGGAATCATTGTGCATGTTTCCTGATGGGAGAATTTCTCCCCTGAGCATTACATCTTTCGAAACTGAAGAACCCGTAGCTGTATGGCAAAGGTCTTTGTCAGGGGATCGGTGGGGGTAACAGTGAGAGGTATCATTCTCATTTCCATTCCTAGATTTTAAGACACATGCATTCTAGTTACATAAGAGAGCTCACCACTCGTTGATACCTGTTTTGGGACCTATGCCACTTCTTGAGAGGCATAATCTCAAACTTGTAAGGAATTTTATATTTCTGAAACCATAGCTTTGCCTTCAGTAAGCCATTCCATACTGCAGTGTGGTTAACTTCTGTATATTTTGCACATAATTCAAGGAATATCTTCGTCAGAAATGGGTTGTATGGAGTTCCATAATGGTGAATATATACATATATAGTATTGTTGAGAGAAAACAAACAAACAAGAAACCTGGCTGTAGAAGCTCATCTTTAAAGTGGCTCCAATTGTTTCCTCCTTGTATGTGGATGTCCTTCTGCCATTGAGAAGTGGTGTCTTCCTTCCCTCTACATGAATCAGCATGTCCTTAGTGGTTTGATTGGCCAATAGAATCAGCCAAGGTTATATTTTGGATTGCTGATGTTGGTCATAAGGAGCCTTGCAGCTTCTGCTTAGACTTCTTGGAGTGTATGCTTTTGGAATACGGAAACGATTAACTTTGGAGATCAGCTGCCTTTTAAGAAGACCAAAAACCCAGAAACAGTTATACTATGAAAAAGATCAAGAATCTGGAGGATAAAACCATATGGAAATGGGGAGGGAGATGGGGAGGGAAAGGGAACAGGAGAGGGGGAGGGAGATGGAGAGGGGGAGGAGAGGAGAAGGGGCAGGGAGAGGGACTAAGGAACACTCAGGGAGCAGACATGTGAATGAAGAAGCCACATCAGCCCACCCCAGCTGATGCCATATGACTTAGAAATGAACTACCTGATTTGGAAGAACTTTGTTATGTAGGAATAGACAACTGGCATAATGATAGATAATGGAATCCAATCCAAATATAGTATCTCTTATCAAGAGAACATAGTACTAGCTCTTCATGCAAGGAAAAGGTTCGGTGTAATAAATTTGCCATCAATTGGCTGGCTTGTCCACTCTGGTTTATAGCACCATATCAGATGCTTGAGTTGTTCCTTGCTACTGGCAACTTGAGCGCTGAGAAACAGTGGTGACTAACTGGCCAAGGCAGGTAAAATCATTATTTTTTAATTAAAAAAAAAATTTTTCCCCCATGCATGGTCTCCATTGTTGCCATTCTACATACTTTGTTCATGAGTCTATCAAACAAGATTGAAGTTGAGGGTGATAGACATCACCTATACATTTGATCAGTGAATATACCCATACTAGGGGTCTATAGAGAAATTTAATGAGTGACAAAACATTCTTACAAATCAATGCTGTTTTAGTAGCTATCCTTCAAAACATTGTTCAAGTCTCCTTCTCACTAGTCTTCCAATCCTATTTCCCCAAGACCCTGTTTAAAACCAATAAGAAGTCATTTCCAATGCATTAATGTAGATCCTTATCTCAATCTGTCTTTATTTCCACAAAAATTAATAATAATATACTCTGCTCATTTTAATGCCCTCTCCATTTATAGATCATCTTTGAATTGAATTGAACGAAAGCAGCAATCTTCCT
This sequence comes from Hipposideros armiger, assembly GCF_001890085.2. Classification (NCBI taxonomy): domain Eukaryota; kingdom Metazoa; phylum Chordata; class Mammalia; order Chiroptera; family Hipposideridae; genus Hipposideros; species Hipposideros armiger. The sequence continues at coordinate 825,796 of NW_017732076.1, read as the reverse complement.
CCAGCTGATTTCAGCATGTCAGAAAGAGTAACCTGTGATCCGATTCTAGGTTTTGTTTGTTTGTTTGTTTTCCCCCCAGTCGACCAGTCAGTAGGCAATTGTCCTTGAAATCATATGTGGTAGAATAAAAATGAGACTTAATGCGCATTAACCTGATGATGGAATGCAAGTAGGTATTCTTACATTTAATATATGTCAGGTATATCAAATGATATCCAAGTACGTCAGAAACCATGGCCCCTAGCATTCCATGATTGGCTGTTCAATCTTTAAGTTCTAGTGCTAGACCAAGAGCTGTTTTTCAGAAGAACAGTTATTTTCTAAGGAGAGAATGTCTTGGCTTCAGAACTGAGTGAGCTCCATTGTGATTCTGTTATCAGGGATTTCTGCAGCCTCCTTACAGCCTCCATGTCCATAACAGGTCATTTTGTATTCAGAACCTAAAGTCCTGGGTGGCAATGCTGCTTGCAGTTTTGTCCAGACCAGCTGGAAAGCTTTGTCTTGTTCTGAAAGCTGCCTAAAACTACCAACATTTTTAGCCATTTAGGGGATAAACGAGAGAACCACAATACTTTGCTTTCAAAAATGCAAGGAAAAACACCTATTTTAAATCTTTTTTAGTAGTAGAGGGTGTAACGTGCAGTACAGGTCTTCACTTTGGAGGGGGTATCTAATATTTCTTGGGCAAATAAACAACCAGAAAATTCATTAAGATGGCAGCTCGTAAATGTTGTCTCACACCTCTAGGATACATATATTCTGTCAAAGCATTCAGGAACAGCTCTACAGGATCATACAATAATATGTAACTAATATGTAAATAATCAGTTATAGTAATGTTTGGTGTAATTTTGATATGACAGTGGTACCTTGAATTTATAATGCTGTAGAGACAGGAAAACTTTAGGGCAAGGTAGAAAATGTCTATTGTATCGATTCTGGATAAAAGCCAGCTGGTTATGATATTTTCTGTTGCTTGGACTAGAGATAAAAGTATTTCCCATCCTAAAAACTGCATAGTGGTTGCCAGGGACTGTTTTATTTGCTCAACTAATAAGTTCACATCAAAAACAATAGCTGTAATTGCATTTGCAGGTGATTAATCGTAAAACAATCCACTGCCATGTTCAAATATAATCTACACATATACTGAGGAGTGGAAATGTGAGTGTGATAAGAATCAATATCCTTGAATCTAACAGTCCTTCAATATGACACTAATTCTTGTAATCCCCTTGAAGTTATAGCATTGCAATTGATTTGCTATTTACTCTTAGGTAGGGAGTGGGAGTTTGGAATCCTTCCACTGGACTTTTTTTACCATCATAACCATTATCTCTGTGTCAAGATGACATTGTGTGTGTGCTCCCAGTTCATAAATATATCTAATAATAATACACCCAATATAAGGGAAATGAACAAAGTATGGGCGATAAATATGTGAACCTACCACAATGTGGACTTAGAACAACATAACGTTTATGTTTATCTCTTGAATCTATTAAGTGCACTCTGACTCATGGATCACGGATTCTTTCAGAAATCTCTAAAAATCAATATTATTTTAGAATCAATGGCCAATAATACCTCAGAAATTTTAATGTCATTGTACCTAGTGAAAAGATTTATCTTGAGAAATAAGCATGTATGCAGCTGAACCACGTACTGCATAGCCTGAGGACAATTTTGTGGCTATAAAATTAGGTGAAGAAACAATATATTTTAATATATATGTGATGGAAGTTAAAGCGAAATGCATTTGTAGAGTATTTGCTCACAAAATTCTCAGTAGCTCCAAGTTTTGTTTTTGTTTTTTTTCCCCACACTTAATGTTTAAATGAGTTGCCTCTTTTCTAATTTGTGAGAAATCTGTACTTCAACTATTATGAAGAGTACGGAATTGGGAAGACGTTTTCACCATTTAAATAACCCTTATAAGGATTAGCAATTTTCTCTCCCTAATTTGAATTGAATTCAATTCAATAAATGAATGAATCTCTCATTCATTCTTTACTAAATCAGTGAACCTGCTACTTCATAGTCACTGTTGTTGTCCAAGTTCAAACTGACTTCTGCATGACAAATCCAGGGTTCTGTGTGTGGTCCTCATATCATTTGCCTTCTCAACATTATTTAATGTTTTACTACTGCCTCTTTGAAACACATTATTTGTCAGGCTTCTAAGAATCCAGCTCCCCGGTCTATCTTTCATTTTTACTGGCAGCGCCTGTGCCACCTTCCTGTCTGCTTAGTTCCTTTAATGAAGGAGAAAGGTCCTTGAACGTCTCTATCCATACCCACTCCTATGGAGATTGGATCTGATTCTCAAATAAATACTAGGCCCATAATTCTCCCTTCCATTCAGAGTTGTTTACTCAAATGTCTCTTCAATTTGTTTATTTCAAAATGAGGATTTCCAAATCTAAATTTCTAACCAGTCCTGTCAACCGGTCCCACCATCATTCTAGATGTGATTAAACATTTTAACTTCCCTATAATCTTCTCTTTTGGTCACACTACATCAATATGTTAAGGAATCTGGCTGCGTCTTCCTTCAGAATGTGACAGCTGCACCTACCTCCCACTGCCACCACCGGTTCCATCCTGGAAAATCACCTTTCACCTGGAAAGCAGCTATAACCTGCTGAAATGGCCTGCCTGCTCAAAGCCATTTGCCCCTACAGGCAATTTTCAGCACAGTTGCCTGAGTTTTCCTTCATAAATATATGTCATCTTCTCATGGCTTACTATCTTACTTAGAGTGAGATAAAAATTGAATACAATAGTGTATAAATCCTATATATGCAGGGCCTCCTTACGTCTGTGGCTGTGTTATATACTTCTCTCTCCTTTGAGTATCAATTTCCATTTCTCCTGGGCTTGCTGGTTTTTCAGTATCTCAGGGTTTCCTTTGGCTTCAGGGCCTTGTGAAGCCTATTGACTCCTCTTCAAATTCATGATTCATTGCTTCGTTTCCTTCAGTTTTTGCTTGTTTCACCTGATCATTGATGCCTCATCTGACTACCTTTCCAATCACAAGACTCTTGGTACAATCTGCTCTGCTGACTCTGTTTTATGTTTTCCTATAAGATATCTATTATTTTATATATACTACCTAATTTACTTTATTTTATTTTATATGTTGGTCTTTTCTCACACTATAAGATCTCTGAAGATAGGTGTATTAATTTGTGTTGTTCCTTGTTCAATCCTTGGTATCTAGCATAATACTTACTAAATAATTGTTGACTAATTGAGTTGAGTGGAGGTTCTGAGATTACAGGAAACTAGATTATAAAGAACACCTGGGCAAGTGCCATGTCTGTCTTGTTCCTTGGCCTGATCAGCTATGCCTAGCATAGCACCAGGAACATGAAAGTGAGAGTAAATATATGTTGATTTAGTAGTGACTTTCATAACCAGTGCTATAGATTGAATATTTGTACTCCCCAAACTTCATATGCTTAATCTCAACCCCTAAGGAGGTGGGGCCTTCAGGAGGTGTTTAGATCATGAGGGTGGAGCCCTCATGGGTGAGATCACTGCCTTATGACAGAGGCCGGAGAGAGCACCCCTACCCCTCACCATGTGAGGTTACAGCCATCAGTGAGAAAGCGGGCCCTCCCTAGACACCAAATCTGGGGGAGCCATGACTTTGGACTTTGCAGCATCCAGAACTTTGAGAAATTAATGTTTCTTATTTACAAGTCACCCAGTTAATGACACTTTTTAATAGAATGGACTCAAACAACAAACTTATTTTATGAATACATTGAATATATATTGTATGACCATCTGCATTATGGTAGTATACATATTTTGTCCAGGTATTTGGTATTTACCCCAATAAATTATATAAATGCATATATATGAAATCAAAATACATCCCTTTTATACTTTTAGAGATTGAAATAGATATACAATTTTAATGCATGGCATCTATAGCCCTGTGTGTGTGTGTGTGTGTGTGTGTGTGTGTGTGGTGTGTGTGTGTGTGTGTGTGTGTGTGTGTTTGTGTTCTATAACATACATATATATTATAGTTTGGTAAATTTTATCATCTTACAGTCAGGAGAGAAAATATTGTATAAATGTTATCAGTCATTTTACATATACAAACATCTGAAGACAATGTAATTTAATCAAATAAATCTCATGTTTATGATTATTATAGATTCAATCACAAGGAATCCGCTTAAACCAAGATAAAACATGAAAAAGGTTGATCATTATTGAAAATAACAAAAACTCATATGATTATAAATTACTCATTTTTGCTTGTGTTATAACAACATTTTCCAAACAAGTAATGAAATTTTGTAATTAAATTATGCAATAAGAGGATGGAAATGCAGTTCATTTCACCAAATTCTTCTTTTCTGGTATATTTGTCCTTTCTTCTTGGCCTGTCCCTTGACGTTGTGTTCTGTGTTATGAATGTCACCTTAACTGATCAACATCAACTGGAATCTGAAGTGAGTGGGAATCACCTGTTGCACTGTTAAGTTGCTCTAAACATAATCTGATAATAGATGATTCATTTCAAAATTACATCCATATGTTTTTGTTTTGGTCAAAATGAGCATCATGTAAAATAGCAGTCTGATAATTTAATTTCATGGTTTGTTTTTTAAATTAAAATATATAAAAGTAAGATGTTAATGATGCAATTATTCAATTAGTTTGTTAATTTCGTCTACAACCGTGCTGAGCATCTGAGAAATCATATGTGAAGCTCACCTGTCCTAGAGACTCTTATGATCCAAGCACTGAGGCAGGTATGTTTACAATGAATTACAGAGAACGGATTGAATGAGGGAGCATAAAAAGCGATGACAGGAATTAAGGGGAAGTAAACATTACATTGTAACAGAAATGATCTAATGATAACAATCTAATTTGTTCGAGCAAGAAAAGGCAGGGGTTTTAATCGAAATATGTAATTAGCTCAGTGTTAGATATTTGCCTAAAGAGATTCCATTTCTTCTGCTGGCGTCTGAGCCTGCTCTGGTTCAGGAAACTGAAGGAAGGAGGGAGTGTCTATGGATGGCTTTCTGTACCCACGTCTGTCCGGGGCTGTCAGCTGCCCAAGTCCTGTGAGGAGAGTGCTTGGAAGTTAAGCTGATCCTGTTGTGTTTCCCTGGGTGGCCAGTCGAGGTAGCCTGGAAGCTGGACTTTTGAGGGAATGACTGGATTGACACTGACCATTTAGGATGAATGAAGTCTGAAGCATTGGGTCAGAGCCTTGAGGCTCCCTGATAGGGCAGATGTTAACCATTTTGATGATGGGTCATGGGGGAAAATGGGTGGTTGTCAAGGAGACGATAGGGCACTAAGAGTGACAAGAGAGGTACTGGAGATTTCAGACTGTGTCTATTTTCAATGAATAAAGAGGATTTCAAATTTTAACAATAAAAATGCATGTTTTCTTGCCATTGGCTGACTAGCACTACTGTAAGTAGTTTTATACAACAGAAGCAAGAGTTTCACTGAAGCCAACTCTCTAGTCTTTATTTAAAAATGTATTAAATACAGACAGGATTTATCAGGGAATAGAATATACTTAGAAAGGTTTCTTTGTAATGACTTCTAAATTTTTCATTGCAAAACTTGAAGTTCTTTTGTTTATTTTTAGCAAAAAACTCAAAAACGAATGAGTAATTCTCATTCTAACAGTAAGCTTTCAGCACACAGACATGCACAAACAAATATAGATGACAAACAAAATTGGTGTAAGGTCAGTAAAGCCCAAATTTGAATAACAGATGAAACTTGCTTTTTTAATATGTTGACATTTGGCTTGCTTCTTGTACCTAAAATTTAGAAATGCTCAATTCAGATCAACTTAGCATGTTCACAAATTACACAAAAATTGACCTCCATCATAGATATTTTGTGACATATATAACTCTGATAGCAACATATTTTGAGAAAAATAAAACATTGAATAAACCACACTAATGATTCTCTATGAAATGTCAAATAACTGTATATTTTAGAAATATATGCATTACTTTACTCACATATTTCTTACTTATGACCATAATGAAAGATCAGAAATGTGTCATTAATGGTGCTTTTAAATTTATCCCCTAGTTAACATTATTAGGCTGGATAGTAATTTATCTTCTAAAAAAGTATATTTTAATAGTGCAATCTACCTTCTTAAATAGTAAGTATAATAGAACTTTTTAGTGAATTCTGTCTTCATTTAAAATAATCTTTCTGTTATATTAGGTCAATTTTCTGTAGTTTCTAACCCTTCAAAGTGATAGAATTTATTTCCCTGTATAATTTATTTCAACAATATGTAAGGCATTATAGTAGGTATAATAGAAAATATATTATGGTCTCAAAGTTTGTGAAATCCTTTCTGAAATTTAGAGATTAATTGTTATTCATGAAAAATTCCTACAATCCTGCACATTATGTGATTATTATATAGTTTCTATATGTGAAGTATATATAAGCAATAATTAAACATTTTTCTCTACATGTAAACTTTATACAGATTAAAATGATTGTGGCAGTGCTTCCAAAAAACAGTGATTTTTGTATATAAGTAAAATAGTGTAAATAGTAGTTATTTTCTTTTTATTGTCATGGCAAACAAAGTAAGGAGAATTTAAGGCAGCCGTACACAGTAGAGTCACACTTCATTGGAAATACTGACTACAGAATCAACAGTTGTATCATTTTTTCTTATTTAAGACCATCTGTAATGTAATTTTTTTGTCCTATCAGTATAGTGAGAGCAATAATAACAATGCTGTTTATATGCTGTATATAGTTTGTGCATTGCATATGCATGAAGTCTCAGAAAATGTTCTTCAAATTATTGCTTATATTAATCATTTGGGAGATTGTTATAGTGCTGGTTTCTAGATCCGATACCATGAGATTTCTGATTCAATAGGTCTAATGAAGTATTTCTAAGGGAACACACTACATTTTGAGAACACTGGTTTCGTAGCATATTAAAAAGCGAACACACACAAAAGCATAAAACAAACAAAAACTTTAGTTTTTCTCTTCCTTAATATTATGTAAACAGAATTCTAATCAGAGTACAATATAATATATCCAAGTAAAATACATTTTATTCTTTTAATTCTTGAAGGAAAATTTCACTTTTTTTTCTTTGAGTTTCAGTGAACAAATATGACTTAAATACTTTTTTAGGCAACAAAACTGGAGATGGACAAATTGATGTCAGTCTATCCAACTTAAAAAATCTTCAGCTGGAAATAAAATTGTAAATAATCATATGTGAATATTTTTTATAAATTAATTTCAATTCTTCTGTAACTTTGGAATATGAAAACAAAACTGGTATATGCATATATATGATGTATATATGTGTATATATATGTATGATATGTATATATGTGAATATATATATATATATATATAGTCTTTTAAATATGTTATGTGTTATCTGTAAGTAATGAAGGAAGGGAAAGCTGGATGACTAAATCCACCTGATGAATGTATGAAAAAAAAGGGCTATGCCTGAATACAAACATTGCTTCTATCTTTAAAAATATTTGCCTATGAAAATTTAAAAATTTAATACTGTGTAAAGTAATATGAGACAGTCATAGATTCCCTGCTCATATTTTAACAAAAGTTAACTCATTGCCACAGTTGAAGAATGAATGAGTTCAGCAGGTAGACCAGGAAAGAGAGGATACTTGAGGGTATAACCCTCTACTGGTTTGTATAATATTCTCACCTTGAGTGAAGATGGAAATTGTGACTTGATGACCATCAATAGAACATAGCATCGGTAATGGGATGTCACTCCCATGAGTACTTTCCCCTGTGTAAGACTCCATCGTAGTAGAGTATATATAGTAAGGCTCTTCTGTTGGCCTTGAAGAAGCAAGCCACTGTGACTACTCTTTCTCTCTGGGGAAGTGATGAGAAATTAATTTAGAAGTCAGTGTGCCATCCTTTTAGGAGCCTGTTATTATTTTTCCAATGATCAAAATTATATTGACATATTTAGTGTCATAATATCATAAATAATGCATAACAATATGATCCATGCATAATCGTTTCTGTCTCATCAATTTTAAATGCTTTATTGTGAATCTATGGATGTACATTAAAATTTAGGTCAAAGGAGAAATAAAAGCAATGACAACAGAAATAATAATGTGAGTGTACAGTCCATTCGGTCTCAAAACAGATGATGTTTCTTCTAAGAATATTTTTTCTCCCTGGTCCTAAAGAGCAAATTTACACTTTCATTGAGTCTTAGAAATGATGTGCCTTTTTCAGTCAAGATTTCCATAAATCTTTCCTAGATTAAGTGACTCTCATTCTCTTATTCTCTTATCTTGATGTGTTCTTATCAGTATCTGAGATTATTGGTTGATCGGTTGTTCTCCTGAATTCTGTATAAACTTAAAACCCAGAAGAATAAAACGGCATTTTTCATCACTGCTATCCCAGCTGTAGTCCCTCGCACATGTAGTCATTTAAAGACTATTAGTTGAATGAATAGAAACAGCAAAAGTATTTCTAAATTCCATTTTATGCTTGGAATAGCTATCTTACAAGTAGAAATGATATGTCTCGAAATTTATTAAACTAGTTTAAGAAAAAAGTAGGCTGGAGTAGGATATAATTCTAGCATGAAAATGAAATTTAAAGTTATGCAACATACTTACTAAACATGAAAGAAAATGTGAGGATAAATTATATTGTACTTTCTAATATCTTGAATATCATAATTTATAATGTTTTCTAGACCTCTTTATTTTCATTTTATTTATATATGCTTTTTAAGTATAGTTGGTATACAATGTTTTATTAGTTTTATTAGTTTCAGGTGTACAATATAGTTACTCAACATTTTTATACCTTATAGAGTGATTATGCCACCTATTCTAGTAACCACCTATCACCATGCAGACTTATCACAATATTGTTGACTGCGTTCTTCTTCACCTTTTTCAACATCCCTCACCCCTCCCTTCTGGGAACCATCCTCTGGTTTCTGTTTCTATGAGTCTGTTTGTTTTCAGATTCCACCTATAGGTGAATCCATACGGTATTCGTCTTTCTATGTCTGACTTATTTATTTTAGCATAATACCTTCTAGATCTATTCATGTTGTCGTGAATGGCAAGTTTTCATTGTTTTTATTACTGTGTAATATTCCATTGGTGTGTGTACGTGTGTGTGTGTGTGTGTTTGTGTGTGTGCATATATATATGACATATCTTTATCCATTTATGAGGTCTGACAATTAAGTTTGCGAACTTGTTGCAATAATGTTGCTAACTTTTTCTGACATCAGAGGGATTATTCATTATTATGAGTTTGTACCAACTGGACAAACAGTTAACCAAGTTTACTACTTGGTAGTGCTGAAAAGGCTGCATGAAAAAGTTAGATGACCTGAACTTTTCACCAACAATCCATGGCTCTACATCATGACAATGCACCAGCTCACAGGGCACTATGTGTGAAGGAGTTTTTAGCCAGTAAACAAATAACTGCATTGGAACACCCTCCCTACTCCCCTGATCTAGCCCCCGATGACTTCTTTCTTCACCCTAAGACAAAGGAAATATTGAAAGGAAGACATTTTGATGACATTCAGGACATCAAGGTTAATATGATGACAGCTCTGATGGCCATTCCAGAAAACGAGTTCCAAAATTGCTTTCAAAGGTGGACTAGGCACTGGTGTCAGTGCATAGCTTCCCAAGGGGAGTACTTCGAAGGTGACCACAATGATATTCAGCAATGAGGTATGGAGAACTTTTTCTAGGATGAGTTAATGAACTTAATTGTATGACTTTGTGTATAGCCTTTATCTAGTTAATTTCCTTCTATACCACTTTTTTGAGTTTTTTTGTTTGTTTTGTTTTTGTTCTTTTTTTTTAAATATATGGATGTTGAATTTTGTTGCATTTTTTTCTGCATCTACAGAGATAATATTAGGATTTTATTTCTTGTTTTTGTTGATGTGATAAATCACATTAATTCTTTTACAGCTATTGAACCACCAATCGTAGCCCAGGTATAAATCCCATTTGATCATGGTGTATAATCCTTCTAATGTGCTTCTGAACTCAGTTTGCTATTATTTTGTTGAGAATTTTGGTATCTTTTTTCATCAGGGATATTGGTTTGTGATTTTTTTTTTTTGGTAGTGTCTGTTTCAGGTTTGGCATCAGGGTAATGCTGCCCTTGTAGAATGACTTTGGAATTGTTCCTTCCTCTTCAAATTTTTGGAATAGTTTGAAAACAGTAGGTAATAATTATTTAAATGTTTGGTTGAATTCACCCGTAAAACTCTCTGTCCTGGGCTTTTGTTTGTTGGGAGATTTTTTTTTTAAAGCTTCAATTTCATTGCTAATAATTGGCCTGTTCAGATTCTCTATTTCTTCCTGGTTAAATCTTGGAAGATTGCATGACTTTTTAAAAATGTATTCTTCATTATCTTCTGTTCACCAATGTGGAATATTTTACCTAATATATAACTACTATATTAGATATATTTGTTTTATACCAAACCTGCTATAGCTGCAGTGTATGCATGTTATATTAGCTGTATTCGTGACTATTAAATATCACTAAGTATTTTAATCAATAACTTTATAAAAGGGAAAATAATACTTCTTGACTGAGAACAGGAGATTTGGTGATTACTCTGAAATATTATCCAACATGGATATGGTCTAATTGTACTAAACTAAACTATCTTGAAAGGACTAAATATTTGATTACATTTATATTTTTGTGAACAAATAAGTAAAATTATTAAAATCTATTATTATTTTTTTTACCAACTTTCAACTATGTACCTAGATTTTTTTAATACTTTCTAATGTGGAGATCTCTTAGAGTGAATAAAAATATGTCTGTAATTTAAAAAGCATGAGCTATATGACAGCAGGAAAAGGTGTTGTCAGAGAATAAATATTTTGTATGTTTTTATGTTTAAATAATTGGTGAATAAAATATAATTATATTTTATTCAATTTAGTTTGTACTTATTTGACCTTCTCTGAGTGTCTATAATTACCAGGAAATCAAGAAGCAAGTTTAAATCTAATACATAGGAAGAAAAATTATTACATTTCATAATAACATGTTAACTTTAATATGTGACTGAATGTCTTTATTTACTGATTATGTCCCTGAATAGTTATTAGAATTCTTAGATCCAGTCAAATTAGTTTGAGGAATTATATAGCCAAAAGTCCATAATTCTAGCTCTTACTTTGTTTTCGAATTATTAAACATTATACAAGGTGTTAGATATTATATACCAATTAAATATTGTATACCACTTTATTATAATATGTATACAATATTATAGTACATTGGGGAAGTAAGTGACAGGCAGTTTTATTCTGTAATTCTTTATAATAATGTATGTTGTTGCAGCTTCATGTTAGATAAGAGATATCTTCTTGTAATTTAGGCAGTGAAACCTCTAAGACCCTCATTCTCTGTTAAGCATTTTGACTATTCTACCTGCAAATCACTGAAGCATATTTTAAAATTAGATTTGGTAATTAAAATATGTGTCAATATTCTTCATGTGAGTAATTGACTTTTTTGTTTTGCTTATTTGAAAGTATAGCTTCCTTGTTCCCAATGCACTCAAATATTCGTGAATGAGTTTGCATGACTTCAGCTGTGACTTTTAGCTGCTTTTCATGCCATGTTGAAAATATTTCCCCAGTTATCCAGATCATAAACAAATGATGGCTAATGATTGAACTTGATTTATGATTTACAACAAAGGATAAAAGCTCTGTGTATCAGTCTGTGTTCTTTGGAATCAGTACGATAGTAAGATCAAAATTGGCTTATGAGATTGTAGGATCTGGCTGGGCAAATCTGTAGGGCAGATGGGTGGGCTGAAAATTCTCGGGCAAAATTGAAGCTGCCGTCAAAATTTCCTTCTTTTTTGAAGAAACCTCAGTTTTTGCTATTAAGGTCTTTCAGCTAATGGAATGAGGCCCAGCCAGATTATTGAGGATAATCTGTTTTATTTAAAATTAACTAGTGTTGAAACCATATCTATAAAATGCCTTTATAATAACACTTAGATTAGTGTTTAATTGAATAATGATGCTATAACCTAGGCAAATTGATTAAAACTAAACATAACAACGTGAAAGAAAAATAGAAAAACAAGATGTTTTTCTTAGTACCTATAGGATAAATAATTGGCTACTCATTTGGCTTGCATTGGAAATAAATGGCAGTGCAATCACCACATTTATTGCTTTAAAACAAATATAACACTAATTAGATTAATTTATATACTGATAGTTTTATATTTTTATCATTAATAATGGGAATATATATTTTTAACTTCAACTCAGTCATATATAAACATGTGATGTATTTGTACTGTTGTGTTTTAGTTCTATATTTTTCAAAATAACATTTATGTTTGCAATGAAATAACAGTGAAATACCTTGATGTGTTATGCTGTTTGTGAAGAACAGTGAAACAATATGGTACATCAGGGCTGCTCATAATTATATAACATGCATGTGATATGCTGCTGTTAATCATGGAATGACAAAAACAATATTTCTCTACATTTGTCGCAATGAGAAAAGCAATATTAATTTAATTGTAGAGTGATTTTTTGTTTAAATTACAAAATCAGATTAAAAGTATTTAAAAAACAGTTTTTGAATAGGTTGGCCTTTGGAAACCTTCCTTGCTGACACAATCAAACTACTAAAATTTTTATCAAAACACACTGAGAAATTTTACCTTTCATTCAGGCAAATTATTTATGAAACAAATATTAGAAAATAAGATGAATTTTAACTTAATTATTTAATAAATTATTGAAATTATTTATAGATTATTTACTAGTTACTTTTTCAAACATTCAGTTATGAAAAAGCATTTTAAGTAGAGAAAAATAGTCCCAGCTCCACCAGAAACAAACAAAAAGGTGATAACGAAAACAATTGTTATTTTGTTACTTATGATATATGAATCAGATTGATTAAAATGATTATTTTTAAATGATTATTTTGATACTTATGGATCTTATATGGCATGTAATACTTTCCGTAACAAAATATCTTCCAGTTACAAAGTAATGCAAGTTTGTATCTGAAGAAAAAAAAAAGAAAATGGAAAGAAGTAAAAATACCTTTAATATATTAAAACGTTAGAGCTTAGTTATATTAAGCCTATAAATGATGTCACTTATTACTGAGTTTAAGATATTGAGATTTAGATATTTGGAATGTCATGTTGAAATTTGATTCTGTTGTTGTTATTTATGAATGAGTTATTCATATCAAATTAAAAGGATGAAAATGACTTTGATTGCAAATCACAGTGCATTATAGTTTTAAGTTCAGCAAAAAGGGTGTGACATATGAATCTTGACTCATCATTAAGGGAAAAAAAGTAGAGTAATTGTTTTGTTTCCCCTAGGAAAACTAATAATAAACAAAACTCATACATTATAGAAAAATTTATCTTTAACTTCCAGTTGTCTGAAACTTATTTTTAAATTAATGTTCTACCTTTTTCCAATATATTTATTATATTCCTTTAAAAGTTATGTGTTTTTACATGTGTACAATTTAAAACTTTGAAATGTTTAATAAAGGTGAAAAAATGGAATTCTTTCCAGCAGTCAAACCTGCAAATTAAAAATTTAAGGAACAGAATGAACTGTTGGAGGCAAATTAATAATTGTTGGACTAGAGTTAATCTAAAAATATTAAATTTTACATAACAAAGTACAAAAATATGTTTAATAATGTTTAATTCATTTTATTATGATTAACATTTTTGCCCTATATTAAACTAAAACTAAAACGTCATGTCAAATTCCACATCTATTTGGTAAACATTGGTTTGTAGCACCTGGGAGTGCTGAGATAGAGAAGTCTGAAATTGATCAGTCATACAAATAAAACAACTGAGAATTTGAAGAAACATTCATAGCACGGTAAACCCACAGTTTGCTGTTCTTATTATGTCATCTCTCCATTGTGGTATTATTCTATTATAAGTTGAATATCTTCTGGTTTGGAGGACTTTAAATGTGGAAGGCATTTATCAGTAACACAGATAATTTTGTTCAGTGACCAAAATGAATATTCATAATTCCAAATTACATTTTTTTTTACCTAAACAAAACAATACAGTGTATATAACATTTTGTATGCATTCCTTTACTATTGGTTGGTCAGGAAAATATTTGATGTTTGAGATGACAGCCCAAAATTCAAATGTATTAAGTAATCATTTACTAATGGTGAGGGGATTTTAGTTTTGTGATGTACTTCTGAGAAGTTCTTTCAAGGGAGGTAGTTTTCCCCATTTCTGGCACCATGGGCACAAATACACCCACTCTTTCAGAAATTCATTACTCCAGATTACAGTCCATCCTGTAGCCTAAAGATTTTCTTTAAAATTTATTTTGAAGGAAGTTTTGTTTTGTCACTCATGGGATAACTAATAAAGAAAAGTTATAATCTAGTCATTTAGCCCAAGGAACAGCAACATGTAATGAATGTAATAGTTATAGAAGGTGACTTGGAGTTTTAAGGAAATTTATACATATATATATATATATATATATATATATATATATATATATATCTTCCCCAGGTGACAACTACACAGTGTAATCATAAATTACAACC
>NW_017732076.1:792580-810386 GCF_001890085.2 Hipposideros armiger | reverse complement strand
TATCATACATCCTCATCCCTGCAAACCTATTAGCATCCTAAAGAAAGTAAGCAGAACAAAAACTTACTGTTAGGAAATACTGGGGTTGTACAGTCTGAAGTAAAAGTGCAGGAAGTGAAAGTAAAAGTAAAATTTCTAAGTTTATTCAGAAAATGAATTTCAGACTCAGCCATAAAGTTTACTTTGGTTTTTGTTTGTTTGTTTGTTTTTTGTTATGTACTTTAAGTAAGATAGATGAAATTGAAAAATAACCTTTTTCATATTTATGTAAGCACCTGACTGATTTGCATGCGATATGTTCTCAGTGCACATTAGTAGATACATTTTAACTCAATTTCATGATGAACACCTATTGAACATTGAAACATGCTCTGATATTGGCTTTGGGGTGTTTTCACATTATGGCCTTTCTGATGATCACACAGCCCGCGATTCTCCCTTCATTGCCCATAAGCATACTGTTGTTTCTGCATGTGCGCATAGCCCTCCATACGAAGGTTAGGCGTTTTTTGTGGAAAAGAGCCGGGTAATAAATATGTTCATTTTGCTGGCTATTTAGTCTCTGCTGCAACTGTACAACTCTGATATTGTGGGCAGAAAGCATATCTCATTGAAAATAGGTGAATGAATCAACGGGTCTGTGTTCCAAGACACTTCACTGACCAAAACAGATTTAGCCCATAGGCCATTGACAGGCTATTGTATACTGCAAGGCTATGGTGATTCCGGATAAACTGACAGTGCTCAGAAAAACTGTATTGAATTCATATTTACATTACTTTAATGAATTCATACAGTTTTACAGTCCTGGAAGGAGTCAGAATTTTTTTTAAAGCATGCTACAATTAATTTTTTATTATATCAATAAGAAAGTAAGTAAATACACCAAATATTTATTTCATCTTCCTGAAGGATTATAATAATATATATCATAAATATCTCTATATAAATGATTAGCTTTTGAAAACTTAGTTTACAGCCCTTTAAATCTATTTTGGTATATATAAGCATGTACCATAGGCTTATGGAAGAATCTATAAGTTGACTTATTTGCTATTACTCAGAAAAACAAACTGCCGAAAGATAACATGAGTTTTTGTTTTTCCTTTTTTCATTTTATGTATTGATTAAATATAACACATTTCCATATGCTATGTTCAGGCCATACCTTTGTTTTATTTTAAACTAACTAATTAGAAGAATAGTTATAGAACTTGCTTGGACAGGAAACTTGACAGAGCTATTTCAAATATTATTTTGAATATATAATACTGTTTGCAAAACATTCTATACTCTTAAATAGCTGAGCATATGTAATGTGTTTATGTATGTGCTTAATAAGATATAAACTAGGGTCATGGATGTATGAGGTTTTATTATTTAAGATGTTATAAGCACCACATTTTTAAATGCAGAAAACAGAACAGTTAAATGCAAAGGCTTCTGAGTACTGAAAAATAAGCCAGCTGTTCATATACCCCTGAGGCTATGGGTTGATTACTGTGTATTTCATTCATTTATTTTTGGTATGCTTTGGAAATGTATTGTATATGATTTGTATCAAAAATCTTGGGTGTTAAATTGATTTTATTGAAGGATTACAGTTCATCCAACTTCAAAGTTGTTATCTTGGGTATCTAAAATTTCTAAAATTGTTTGCCAGGTTCTAAGAACAAGCTGTATAATCCCAGATCAGACACCAACTTCTATGTATTATTCACAACAAAATTGGATAGAGTAGAATATTGGTAAATTCTCAGGGTAAACATTTCAATGTACAATGCAGACTTATAACATATTTAATTGTTAACAAGTATTAATCTTTAATAATTGTTTTCTAATTTCACCTTTAACATTTTTAGGCTTACTAAAGTTTATGCCATTTAAGTTTCTTGTTAATTAATTTTATAGCAAGTATTCATTAACATGAAGTTGCATTACTAATTTATATTCCAAATTTGATTCACATTTGAATGTGTTTTGAAAGGATGAAATTTGATACATTCTTTGGTGTAGCTTTATTTTATAGAGGCCAAAGGCTAACTTCTTGCTGTCAGAAAGAGCTAGTAATAATTATATTTTCATGTTTTACCTAAACTTTGCAGGATAAGTATTTTTGACTCTCCCGACGTCAAATACATAAACAATCATGCTAGTCCTGCTGGATAAAGGCAGATGCACAATACAGTCAATGCAGACGGAGGTGAGGAAGGGACAGGAGTATTCAAGTTTGTTATGCCTGGTTGCGTAAGGAAAATACAGGGATAGCAATTAAAGGGCGTGATGGAGGATGATTGCTCTGTAAGGTACTTTTCAAATTGTAGTTGCTATGTTTATTAGTATTGTCATTATAATTATTGACTGAACCGTAATTCCCTCTCCCCAATTCATATGTTCAAGCCCTAACCTCCCAATATGACTGTATTTGGAGTTAGGGCCTTTAAGGAGGTGAAGATGCTTAAATGAGATTCCAGGCATGGGGCCCTACTCCAAGGAGTGTGGTCCCTGTAAAAGGAGGCAGAGACACCAGGTATGTGCACCAATGGAAGGTCACCTGAGGACAGAGGGAGAAGGCCGCCGTCTGTGAGTCATGGAAAGACATCTTCGGAGAAATCACACCTGCTGACACTTGACCTCGGTCTTCCAGCCTCCAGAGTTATGAGAACATAAATATCTCTTGTTTAAGCCACCCAGTCTGTGGGGGTTTGTTCTGGCCGCCTCAGTGGACGAATACAATTGTTGTGTAGCATGCATATGGAAACGTCCATAAGTGATAAGCATTGCTTGAGGAATTTCCACATAACCCATGAAACGACTCCACACGTTAGGATATGTGAGCTTACCAGCACCCCAGAAACTCCGTCAGGCATCCTTCTATTTACTACCTGTCCAAAGGTAAACATTTGTTTGCCCTGTTCTTGAAATACATAGTTTACATACACACTCAGGTCACATATGTAGGGAATCTGTATACAATATATACTTTTATCTTTAATTCTTTTAGCTCAACATTAAGTTCCTGAAATTCAATTCCTTTGTTGTTCACTCATTCTCATTGTTTTGCATCATGTGTTGGATGAATAGAACACATATATTTAATCATTCTGCTGTTAATGGGCATTTGGGTGCCTTCCACTTGGGAATTGTTACAAATAACACTCCTATGACATGTCCTCCGTACTCTGCCTGGCATTATCTTTGACATCTTGGACCTCCATTTTCCGTCTTTAATACATTCTTAATTGCCCTTCATTTGGTTCTGTGGCACCGCCTGGTTTACTCTTTTGGTTTTCCTTCTAACTGAGGCATTTACAACTCTTGACTCTTATCTTCAATATTGGGCATGGCCTATGGTTATATCTTATGTTCTATTCTTTCCTGTGCTTGTAAGCTATCCCTTGGCCCTCTCATCTGTTCTTAGAATGAAAATATTACGCCTGTTGTAGAGAATATAAAATCAGCTTCCAATTCAAGTTCTAAAACACAAAGACTCAGAGCCTTTGTTCATATGAAATAAAACACTTCATCAGAGTCACGTATGATGGAAATAGTCCATTCCACTATGGTCTCATCTAGTCATGGCATGTGAAGCACACTTATTTGTTGGTCAATTCATCTAGAGATAGTTATAGATCCAAGAGTTCTGAAGGCAATTATGCTTGTGCTATTAGCCACCTGAGTCTCCCTAAGACAGTTAGGTTTTCAGGTAAGTCCTGCAAATGGGGAAGTGACCTCTGGTGGAGAGGGATGGTCTACATAAAAGTGTGTGTTATTGGCAACATCACAGAGTGGGATCTGCAACTTCCTGAAAGACAGACTACCAGCACCTTTAAAATATGTATTTTCTGTCTCTCTCCACCAACTTCAAAAATGGGAAAACCACATCTGAAGGCTGCCTTTGAGTCCACAGAAATTGGAAATATATAGCTTTCACTTTCCCTAGGTGAATGTATTGTTTAATTGCTATACAGTTAAAACAATGTAGGGAGTAGGGGCTAGACTGTTTAGGTATATTGCAGAATGAGTACAAAACGTATCTTATATAGATAGAGGCTGTGGCTGTGACTTGCAACATAATAGCATTAAGAAATGCAGCATTGTGTTTTTTAATACCAATTGTCTCAAGGACACTGTGGTTTTAATACATTTCTGAGTTCCTAGTGGAAGATTTATGTTTCTCATTGTTTAATTTGAACCAATCTCACAGCTTTTAAATTTGAATGCATTTGTGAAATTGTTATATTATGACGGATGATCTAAAAAGAGTAAAACATCTTTTTTATCTTATTTTTTTTATTTGTGTAGCTTAACGCTGATATGATTTCCTGCCTAAAATTCTTTGTGCTTTAGATTATGAGTATTGTTCTAAATATAAAATGTTTAAATCAAGATGAATATAACAAAAATTCAGTTTATTATGTATCTAGTTTGTTACTTTTGAAAGGGAATATTTATTTTCATAAACTAGCATCCTGACTAGGGATACATGCTAAGCATTGGATGGCCTACTGATCTTGTTTTAATTTTGAAAGGCTCTCACATATTCATATCAGGCTTGCGATCTTTAAAGTTTTCCAGGGAACTGAATGACCATTACTTGAAGCAAGACGGATATTTACTTGCTGGGGATGCACTTAACATGGCAGCAGTGCAGGCAATACAAGTGACCTCTCTCTGAATGGAAGGCTCAAGTGTCTACATAGATGAATGCATGTCCTCCGAGAGTGATCACTTGGTAGATTCATATTAGTCAATGTATTGACTTGATTAAAGATGACTAATCATACTGTATTTTGAAGAACCCTCTTTGTTATTAATTTGAACCAAATAAAGGAAACAAAACAGGACAGCCAATTCACCTTAGCTGCTGAAACTGTGTGCAGAGAATTGGACTTTTCACATTTCCATGGTCATGTGCTGGTGAAGGGTGGAGAGGGAATATAAAGTTTCAGCTGTTATGTGCTATCTCAGTGCAAGTACAGATAAGCCTTTGATCTTTAAGGCTTATAGATTCTGCAGTTAATTGATAGAAAATTTACCTCCTTCCAAAAGTGTATTTTGCAAAGTGATGTCAACATGCTTGCTGAATGCAAAACAGATTTAATAGATAATCTGGATCATGCTGACTTAAGAAACATCGTGAGTTAAACAGAAACTTATTCTGGCAGCATTAGATTTGAACATTAGGTTGTCTTGTGAACAGATTTGTTGATATTGATATAGAAGTGTTTATTTTTACAAGGGATATCCAATGTAAGGTGCTTAATTGGAAGTGCAGTTCTTTTTGCTCATAAACTATTTGCACAGAAAAGCATGGTGTACATAAGATGAAGTTTTTGGTTTTTGGTTTTTATTTTTATTTTTTTATTAGTTTCAGGTGTACAAAACAATGTAATAGTTATACATTTCACCCCTCACAAAGTTATAACCCCCCTCCCCTAATTATTCCCCCTCTGACCTCGTATATAAGTATTACAATTCTGTTGACTCAGTTGCCTAATACTATACTCCGTATCCCAGGACTACACATATATTTATATATATAATTATAGTTGACATACAATATTATTCAGCTTCAGCTTCAGGTGTACAGGTCAGGCATCTACACCATCCATGAAGTGGTCTCCCTAAGAAGACAACTGCCCATCTGACACCCTTCTGGAAATCCTCGTGCACGCTTCTTAGCTGTTCTGTGTGATGCGCAGAGGTTCCTCTGATGAGTGATAGCTGTTCATTTTGTGGTAATTTCCAGGGGAGAACTCAGGGAGCCCATCTCACTGCCACCGTTTCTATCTCTTTCTCCAAGATAAAGAATTCTTAAACATAAAACACTTAAAAAATAATGTCTAATTCTGTCAGATTTCTAACAGATTATGAGGTAAACCATCACATCCCCAGAAAGTCTTGTAGGTGTTGGGTTAGGGCCATTATCTGTAGGGATGTTGTCTTAAATCTCTTTTCGTAAGGTACACATTGTTCTACTCTTTAAGATATTCAGAAAGATATCTTATTTCTAAGTTAATTGATTATGTAAGAATTAAGGCAATGTAGGAAACTAACAAAATAATATTTAAAAATAAGCCCCAATTCTAACTTTTAGAAATAATTATAGATCACATTAATTCAACCAGGTACATTTTTATATATTTATTCAGAAGAACTAACAGAAATACTTTACACAGAACCAAATTATTTACTTTTAAAAATGATGAACAGACAGGATGGTTTAAGGCAGACAGCATGAGCCTCTTAAATGCATGCCTGCTGCCCTTCTCTGCCTCCTGCCAGCCTGAGTCTCAGCATGACTGTGGATGTGTCATCATGGTGAGAGCAAGTCATGGGCTCTGCCCTAGATGGGAGTGGATAGTTGGCACCAGAGGTCTAAAGCTAGTGACCTGCTGTGTGAAGCCCTAAAGCAGGAATGAGTCGGTGTTTCCTGGAGGCACCTTGGCCCTAGGAGATAACTGTGCAAAAGAGCCACTCTGGCCTGAGCGGGTATCTATGGAAGGACCTACTGATGTCTCTATCCCCTGTGGTCACAGGATTGAAAACCAGGTATCATACTCGCTACCCCTGCAACTGCTGCCAGTGGGGATTTTCAGGTGAAAAGACAAAGAAACAAAGGCAAGGATTTTCACTACTGCTTAGGATTCCCCAAATATGTATCAGTCCCAATGTGAACCTTGTCATATATGTGTTTGGAAGCATAGTTATGACCGTTTACATAGGCTGTATATTCAGAAGTGAATTGCGGAGATTCCTAGTTACCTGATATTTATCACCTTCTTTTTAAAGGTAACATGAGAACTCCTGATACTGAGCTGGCACGTGGTGTCTCAGAATAAAAGCATAATTTAGCCTAATTTATACCCATATGTGCCTAAACTGGCCACAGAGAATGAGATACTATAATATATTGTCTTGTCAAATTAGTCTCAAACAAATCAGGGATCTTACCCAGTATTAAACTTTACTAGGAAAGTCAAGTCCACAGTAACAAACAACAAGGCATTGTGAAAAGCGGTCCAGAATTTCCAGTGTGGCTTCTCTGGGTGTTTTCTCATCATATCTGACTTGTTCTATCCCGATTTAAATGTATGCAGCTGCAGGTCTTACACTGAAGAGAGCCATCTCAGTTACGAACATGTCCATTTTATATGCAGTTAGTGATAGAGCTTTGGTGACATTTTCCAGAGAACCATTCCCTAGAAATCCATAGATTTTGTGTTTGTTTCTTATAAACAATTCTGGACAACTTGCTAAGTATCTCCTGCTAAATGTGCCCCATAGATGCAGACTCGGTTGCTAGCAAATATCATTAGTTTGTTTGCCAGGCAGTCTGATGAACTGAACGTGCCTAAAAGGATATTAAAACAGGTCACCTGCTTTCTACTTCCCTTGAATGTAGATTGGATTTTTTTTTTTAAGATTTTTATTGGGGAATTGGGGGGATGGGAACAGTGCTGGGGAATTGGGGGAAGGGGAACAGACAAGTTGCTGTCCTTTTGTTCTTCAGTCTAGTTGTGGAGGATGTTGCTTCACTGGCCCAAGTTGGCACCATCATTGCGCTCTTCCCGGGTGAGGCAGATCAGTCGCTGGCTTCTGGACGGCCGCTCATTGCGGCTGCTGGCTGCTCACGCTGGCTGCTGGCTACACACGGTAGCCCATGGCAACCCACTGCCATAGGGGCTGCAGCCTACGCCGTTGCCGGTGACTCACAGCAGCCCAGCTCCAGGTTGAGCTGTTGTTCAACATCTTAGCTGTAGAGGGCAGTGTCACTGGCCCTCATATGTGGGATCCGAACCGGGGCCCTCTGGCGTCCCAAGCCAGCTCTTAACCAACGCGCCACTCGGCCAGCCCAGATTGGATTTTTAACTCTTTCCTTCCCAGAAGCAGTCTCTCTAAATTCCAGTCAGTATCTGTAGTATTAGAAAGTACTCTTCTTCCTCCCTCCTTCCAAGTAGAGTGTGGATGTAGTGGTTGGCAATCCACCAGCCATTTTGGCCTCTGAGATGACCGTGAGAATGGAAACTTTGCCAAGTAGAGAAAGAAGATCAAAGAAGTCTGTGTCCCTGTAGTTTGGAGTGACAATCTCGTACTAGCATGCCTACTTCCAGCTTTTTTTCAATATCAGGGAAAAGTAAATGTCTGTCTTGTGTAAAATCCTGTTATAAGTTTTGAAACTCTCAGGCGACTCTAACTATAACTAAAAGAAAAACAATTGGAATCTAGAAGGAAAGTGCTGTACATGACAGAATCCAAATGATGTTACATTGTTATAATAGGAGCAGATGGGTTGCAAGTATCTAACACTCACACATTGTAGGCTGCCGATCTGATGATGCTTGTTATATAATGGAAGTCCTATCATTACATGATTGGATGGAGTCAAACGCAGCATTAGGGGGAACAGCTGAATATTATAAATGATGGTCTTGGTTGTCCATTTTCTGCCACTTCTGCTAAAGTCCTTTAATAGAAAAGTTTCTGCCAGAAGTAGAGGTGCAGTCTCGAAGTAGAGACAGGAATGAAGGAAGCACACTTTTGATAAAGGAAGTATACAGTGGCTAAATATCATGTAATTTGGATCTTTGACGATTGAGGAAATGACTTTAGTTTCCCAAACCATATCATTATAAATTGTGGTTGTCAATCAGGTAACTTAGTAGATAGTAAGATTAACTATTTTTGACTTACTTGTAGAGAGGTGGGCCATGTTACTAAATTTTGCCAAAGAAATGGTTGCAAAATAATGATGTTCATTTTTTAATGAAAGAGTGCCTTTATAAAATGAACAGAAACAAGAGATAATAACAATGATAATGAAAATGTATTTTAAAACAATCCATTTAAAACTTTTAGCAAAAATTGTTATAATAATTGAAATATAAAACTCAGCAAAAGAGCAGCTAAAAGCCAGCAGAAGACAGAATTAGAGCATTGAAAATAGACTCAAGGAAATTATCTGTAACACATTATAGTGCAACAGATCAGAAACAAGAAATAAGACATGGAGTCACTATGATAGAATGGAAACATTATATTGATGTTTCATTAGAAGTAAAACAAATAACGAGAAAGAATAATATAGCCATTGGGGTAATGACTAAAAGTTCTCAAATCAAAGGCACTATTCTTCTACCAAAGAAGTTCAGTAACCTCACACAGAATAAATTAAAGCAACCAAACCTGGACATATATAATTTTGAAACATTTGAAGAACAAAGACGACCAGTAAGAAAAGACAGATCACATACAGGAAAATGCAGTCAGGCCCATGGGAAGCTTCTGAGCATCAGCGATGGCGATAAAAACACAGTGAAATAACATTGTCAAAGTCCTGAGAGAAAATACCTGCCAAGTGACAATAGCCTATTTCTTTCTTTCTATTTTTATTTTATTTTTATATTTTCGGAATCCCTGTTAAATTTTGTTATCTTCCACTGACAGGTTCATAATGTTTTATTCCGTTTGATTGGTGCATGCAATGAATCATATTAATGAAACTTTTAGGTTTTATTTTTGCTACATTGTAAGATTTAATTTGCTAAAATGTAAGGAGGATTTTTTTCTGTAAGTTGGATGTCTGTAGTTGGCTTTTCGTTTATATTATTTTATTTTATTTTTTTCTTCTTCTCTATCAAGTTTTGGAATGAAAATGAAGCTGATATTATAAATGAATTTAGCTTTTCTGTTCTATGGCTTGGGATGGGTTAATATTGCTGATGCACATTTCAATTGATGAATCATTTTTCCACTATTTAGCCAGTTCCAATGACATAATTGTTTCTCAAAAATATTATCTTGCCTACTTTGCACCTCTTTTGCATGTATTATGTACTCTAAATGTTCCAAATTATTCCATCGTATGTCCACGGTCCACGACTATTAGTCCTGTGATGTCTTTTTTATTGTTCATAATGTTTTATTTTGAAGAATCATCCCAAACCTCCTTAATAGTAACTTCCTTAAAGAACACATCCAGACACATATAAACTACCCCCATCGCAATTCACCTATCCTCCAATTAGCATGCCCTGTGAGAGTTATTTATTTATATGTCTGTCCAATCATCTGAGCATTAGTGATACTACTGTATCCACTGAGAGTTTTGGGTTGATAAAATCAGTGGGTAAATAGATAACTGCTTCCGACACCAAGAGATGTAATGTATTCTATGAGCATTGTGCTTTTAAAATTATGAAGACACAGATACAGAGGAGAATTCAGGAGCTCATTCCTGATAAAAACACACTGACTACTTTTGCAGAATTAATTTTTTTTATTGCTCCATGTCAGGAAATGCAATAAATACTTAACAATGTCATGTTTACATTTTTGTCTACTGCCAAAACTAACTGTAGAGTTTGTACACAGTAAGCAAAGTTTTTGTTGTTGTTTGTTTTTTTGTTTTGTTTAAGTCCATTCAGTAAGCAGAAGTACTACAGCATAAATCTTTGAGGAACAATGAGCATTATTAGAAATCAAAATGAGAAAATATTAACCTAACTATCCTTCAAAGTGGTCCTTCTTGCATATTTTTTTAAGATGGATTTTTTTAGAAGATAAATTTAGAGCTGTCTACTCTGCACATTTGGATTTTATTTTCCTAAAATAAATTATGTGTATGAGTGTGTTGTGTGTGTGTTGTGAATAAGAGAGATAATAGATTTTTACTATCATTGAATATGCTCCAAACCAAAGGCAATGCCAATGACTTAAGAATATTTTAATATTGTGCTCACCTCATGAACTGAACTACAATATTATCCTCATGCATTGCTAAATCCAACAATCTCTTTAAATTATTTGGGATGCAAACTTGGGATATTAATCTTGCGGTTAATCCTACAGATTGGAACATATTATACATTTACTTTTTTATACAAATCTATTTAACTGATAGCTCCAATTCATAAGAAAATTAGAAGTTAAACTGAAAATATTCTGAATGGGGCTTTATGCCATTTTCTATCTTGCCTTCTTTTTGGTCCCGAATATTATCAGGATAGTGCCAACGCTTTAATTTCAAAGTTTTAACTGCATTTGTCAGCTGATGGCAAAACACTTTGAGCCTGAAGCAGTCATCATCACCTCAGAGAAATTGTGAGCATCTCTGAAATCTAAGTTTTTCTAAAGTATGATATAGAAGTATCATAACATCTTTATACAAATTCGGATGGATAAATACATTTCTTGAAAGGTCTATGAATGTGCTTTTGATATCTCAATTATACTACAAGCTCACTGGTTTACAAATATTTTAAATTTATTCTACATTTCTCTTCTTACACATTCAAATGGGAAGTCTTTATTTTCAAATACGTTTGGGAGAGTGCATTCTTTGAAAGATAGTTACAAAAATGCCAACTCATCTGTGATATACAAAAATGTCACAATCAGAAATATTATGAGATCAAACATCAAATTTTGATAATTTGTATTAAATCAGTGGAATTAATGTAAAATATTTTTATACTAGCCCTTGAATTTTCTTGAAACTAGTATTTCTCATCAAAAGCAGATTATAACATCTAATCTTTATCTATCTATACATTAACTAAGAAACCAAAGTATATTAAGAAAGGAAATCATTTTTCCAAATATCAAAATCAATTCAGTGTTTTCCTGCTTTACTTGATTAAGGAAGCAAATCATTCTAAGCATAATATATTTTTTAAGAATTCACATTTCTTAGAAAAAATGCACCTCAAAGTACTTATTATTTCTAATTAACTTATAATTAACTATTGCATAGTTAGTGTTCTACACTAACTATACAAGAATGGTGTTAATAACTGTACTACACTATGGAAAAAGCACCAATTCTGAGATCAAACATATAGATTTGAACTCAAGTTTTTCAGTTTATCTCTAGGGTGATCAAGGAAAGATTACTTAATTTATTTGATTTCAATTTCTTTACTTTTAAAGTGTAAATAGTAACAAGGGCTAGCCCAAGGCCTCAGAGGAACTATGTATTGACTGAATTTTAGTGCTACCTATCACATAATTTAAAATAAAACTGATGCACACTAACTAGAGGACTCCTGCTATCAGATGAGGGGCACGAAAAATGTCATGTATTTTTTTATTCAAATCTCTTATATCTATTTCAGGGCAGCAGAGTTATTTAAGAACATTTCATCAGGTTTATCTTTTATTTTAAGCTAAATCTTAACTACTAGGTAGGTAAAACTAGCTATTACTCAATTTTCTGAAAGGTTGGGATTCTTGAGGTTTTTAAGTGATGAACACTGAAATCAATTCCAGGCATGATTTGTATGTTTTTCACATGAGTGTAATGTAAACTTTGAGAAGGTTGATGTAGTTTGATGTCAAATCTTGATGTCTTAATTTTAAAAAATATGCTTAAACATTTTTACAGAGCACCTGAGGTCATAAACAACCCTGTATTATAAATGGCCAGTCTGTCTCCATTATGCACACAAGTATTCATTGTAAAAGCATAATTCCTGTTTTATATTTGATGAGAAATTATTTTAATATAGTTAGAATTACTTACGTAAAATGTCTTTGGAAAACCAAATCTTTTTGATTAATTGTTAATATTCTGAAAATATATATTTAGGATTCTTAAATGCTATAATCATTCCTGATGGTAAATAATGATTTCTATGATTTCCTTAACATATACTAGGTAAATTAGTGTTCTCTGGGCTTTGTATTTAATCATTTCAACAATCCTGAAAAGCAAGCACATAAAAGAATTTGAATCATGAACTATGTTACAAACAATTTACATTTAATCTTTATAACAAATATATATTGATAGGTGTTATTATTTTCATTTTAGAGATGAAGGCCCTGAAATGTACAGAATTTAAAGATTTTGTTCAAGGTTAGAGATTTAGAATAGTTCATTTAGGAATTAAATATAAATGGTTGAAGTCCAGAAGTCTTATGCTTGATTGTTGTATTAAACTTGGCTTACAAACTGTCTTCCCCCAAAAAAGAACAAAAAAGGCACATGAAAGATCAGGTCTAATAACCATGCATTGTAAAGAAAAAACAATGGTCCAGATTAGTCAACTTCATCATTAAAATCACACTTTTTACTGTTCACCTTGTTCTAAGCAGGTAGTGGACAGGCCTGAGGGTCTGTGGAGAGGCTGTCATCCGAATACCTATGGATGTGAGACCTCAGAGAGTTAAAAGCTGTGTGTTAACTGGAGTGGACTGAAAAAGAAAAAGAAAAAGAAAAAATCTGAATTACAAGTATTTTTATACATATTGAGTTGCCTATATACATATGTATTTTTTCACCCAAACTGGTACTTCACTGTGAATCTAGAGCCCATAACCAATCCAGATATTGATAGAAGGGTGTTGAGTGAATCTATCTATCTCAGTGCATTCTCAGCAATGAGTAATACTTGTTATTTTTACTTTTATTTATATCTGAGTTTGGAATTATGTTCACTTCATACCTCAGTGGTCAAAACTGGATCCTATAAAATCTCTATGTGAAAATATTAATATTTTGGCAGTGATGTCTGCCCACAAGCAGGACAATATAATGTACTGGGTTCTGTTATTAGGCTGATGTCAAATGACTTGGAATTCTTCATTTCCATTTTCTTTCAATCTGAAGCAAGTCCCTTTAAATATGTATTTTATTTCACCTTTAAAACTTGTTTGGATAGCACCTATTTTCTTTTGATATCTGATATGTGCTGTATATTTTATTAACTAGTCAAACCACCACACTGATTGATCTCATTACTTGGGAATTGTGGACACCTCTCATGAAAACAGGTAAAGGACAGGCATGGAGGAAATTAAATCTGAAATTTTTCTGACGTTCCCAGGTAGTGGTGTTGACAAAGATTGTCTAATTCAATGAGAATCGCATGTGCTCTGATATCAGTGATGGGAGATAAAGCAGCACAATATCCCAATAGGTGAACCAAACATTAATGATCAATATGAGAAGGTAAATATCCTATAAGAGGGAGTGACCATCAAAGATTTCTTTCAAAACACGTGGATTCTAGAGTTTTGTTTATTTGCTTGTTTGTTTTGATAGTTAATACCTAGTTACATTTAGGAATTACCTTACATTTCTGGGGCATTTCTTTTGTAAGTGTGAGGTTTTGACCCCTATACTTCATATACATCTGCATTTCCAGATTTGAAAAATGGTCCCCCTGAAACTAATATCTGAAAATAAGGACAAAAGACTCTTGATAATGTCAATCAGGGCTAGATTGACTACACTGTAGAATTATTGAATTCTAAGCAATTTATTTGATACTTTATCCAGTAACTTTGTGGTGGTGATGGGATATTCATAGAGGTAATTTTATGGAAACAATGTGACTATCCCAGGGAAAATAAATAAATTATGGATAGACTAATTGTTTGACAAGAAAACAATTTGAGATAAATCCAGTACAACCACAATGCACTGAGGGCCTGGCCCAAATCTGGGAAAAAAAGGAATAAATACAAGATATATTATAAAAATAGCATTTTATGTCAGAAAAGACCCAAGGAAATCACTTAAGAGTGAGCTGTGCATGAATAAAATGTGTAAAAATGCAGGTAATAAGTATATTTGTATCATTGTATTGTGTTTTACAGCTACGCCCTATATTTGCAGTTCATTTCTCATTTCCCTACCATCCTTTTACTTGAGTTATCTGACATCTTTGCACTGATGAAGTCTCATTTCTGATTCTAATATGTTTTTAAATAACTTGCTTATCTATACACTAGTTAAATTTTTTACATTCTGTACTCATCTGTTTCAGTATTTTAATAATAAATTATCTTTTAAATAAGAGATATAGATGATAAATAAAAGGAAATAGAAACCAAAAAATCCAGTTACACAGAAGAAAGAAAAGAAAATATATCAAAAAGACTTGGTATTCAAACTTGGTAGCAGTTATTGAAAGGCATTCATAGAATGGATTTTAATAAATGCTTTTGATTCATTTAAAATATCAGAATGGGGGACATGTTAACAGCCTCAGTTTTTAGACATGTGCTAATGATTTAACTAATCATTTTCTCTTTGTGAAGTTGAGTTAATTTAAAATAATGAGATCACTGTGTCCATTTCCTACTTTGAGCCTTCCTAGAATAAGCAATGAAATGGCAAATGGAATTGAACAAAATGATGGCATCTCAGCTCTTTTTAAAAAAATAAATACACAACCAGAGCATGCAAACCGCTGTCACTTCATATAGTAGCAATCTAGACTAAAATGAAGATGAAACAGCTTTCCTTGCTGGGATGAAGATATCAGCTGCCTTAAATTAGATTTTTTGGTACTTAAGTGAAAGGCAGTTTTTCCCAGTATCTGAATTACCTGCCTGAAATCAGTTCATAAATTGGCCTAAACAGTATTGAGTTTTGGGGCTGTTTTTCTATTCCCTTTGGTTGACACAAAGTTCAGTGCTTCATTTCTTCTTTAACTATGATAGAAGCTATAATAACAGACAATATATAAGTAATGTAGAAATGAAATGTTTCAAATTGCATTTGTGTCCCCAATGTCCACTTCAGATTTGTCCCCAGGAAAGCACATATTTTGAAGTAGTTTTAAAGGGCTCTCCTTTTGAATGGATAATAATTTATTTCATGATATACACATTTTCTGCTTTGAAAATAAGAGGAATGTAATTTCTCTTTGTTCGCTTTTCAGTATAATTGTCTAGAGAATGTTGAAGCTTGCACTGATCACCTCAGTTTCCATAGTGTTAGAATATATGTTTTAACCATAAGTACTGATATGTACTCATATATACTCTTACTGTTAATCGTCTTACTATTACCACAGTGATACTTCTCTAAATTCAAGTTTATTGATCTATATATAAAGTAGGGAGTTGAAAAGAAATGTCTGCTCAAAATCCTCCCAAAATGATATCATTAAATGTACAAGAGAAACAAATATAAATATGCCCACTATACACAGATAAATAAATTTATAAAAATGAGAATATGACAGGAAGTAGGAGTAGATAGTACTTCAATATTTATATTATCCCCTAAACAATATAGGAAAAACATGAAATGCTTAATAAATAAATTTTGGATAACAACAGGATTTTCACAATCTTATTATGATGTAATAAAAATAATAATAAAAATTATTTCAAGGGAGATTGAGTGAGGTCCTACTTGGATCCAATCTTATGTCATAGGAACAAAATACAGTTTCATTCACATAAACACTGTAATTTTAGAGCCTAGTAATCTACTTAGAATTTACAAATAGTAGTTTCTCAATGAATACCTACTGAATTGAATTTGTTGTAAAAAGGCTTTTAGTGAATTTAAATAATTCTTACAAATCTGTACTATTTAATTGGCCATCCATCCTGATGCTAACTTTACATTCCCATAAATTATAACTTTGGTTATTTAAAAAGTCTTCGTTTTTATTTAATTTAAAATTAAATCTACTTTTTAAAATTAAAATATAAGTAACATGCAATATTAGTTTCATGTATACAAAATAATTATTCAACTTTAATATACCTAATGAAGTGATCACCACGATAAATTTGTAATCATTTATTGGGCCTTTAAGGATTTAATAGTTTGATCTTAAGCGACATATATATATTTTCCCCCTTACATTAGAATTTTCCAAAGCAAAATCAAGATACTTGAACATCCAATTGTATCTTTATTAGATTTAAGTAGCACTTAAATCAATAACATTCTATTAAAGGAGGCCACTTGACTTTCAAGACGAGTAATTAAAGCTACATTCCATTAGCTAGCATAATCTGAACGTGGCTTCATCTATTGAACCATTTTGATCATTTTATCAGATCATTCCCTTCTGAAGATTGTAAATTTACTTGCTCCTTATAGATTATACTTTACTCACAGAACATCAAGCACTTAGTGATTACATGTATAATTATAAAACAAATAAGAAAATGAAAAACTTAACTTTCCTAGTTTCTTTAATGGGAATACATAAATGCACACATGCACATGCATTATTTTTGCCTGAGTTGTAAATATTGTGAATACTATCTTCAACCCTCTGTTTTCTCATAGTGCACACTGTCCCTTAATGATTTTCCAGTAATGACAATGGCAGTGATGGCAGGTACTATTTATAAAATGATAGGTATGTGTCAGACACTACTTAAGATTCTCAAGTATTATGTTTAAATTAATTATCATTAGTCATTATAAATTGTGCATTAAGATTAGCAATAACAAACAAATAAAATGCCACCATCTGAGAGCAGCCAAGGTAGAACTGTTTCATTCATTCATTCATTCATTCACTCATTTATTTTTGGACATGCAATGTGTCTGGTTGCCTTCTTACTACTACGTGGGTCAGTTCCTTTTTTCCAGGCTCTCTCTGGTCTTAGGCACTATTATTGATCTCATTCTTTGCCAACCAAGGGGAAAAATAGAAAATTGTTAAGTTGTTCTTTTGGATATTTTGAAGAAAAAAATGTATATATAATTTGGCAATTTGCATTATTTTTCCTCAAGCCTATTTCTTCTACTAGATATGTTGCCAGTGTCATGACTACATATGTTTGGGTTTCACAATGATATGTTGGAAAAACATTTCCCTAGTGTCCTGAAAGCATTCATTTAATAACTTATAGTTAAATAGTGTTTAATGAATGAGGTCATATCAGACATTGTTCAACAACCCGAATATAAAAAAGCAAGCATCGTTAACATGGTCCCTTCAAATATGGGGCTCACAGGCTAGCGGGGGAAGTGACATACATTTAGAAATGGCAGTAAATGCTCTGGAGCAGTAACCTTGAAACAAGAAACCATATC
>NW_017732076.1:786320-789646 GCF_001890085.2 Hipposideros armiger | reverse complement strand
AGGACCCAGGTAAAGCATGCTCCAATTCCTAACCCACAGAACCTGTGGCATACTGCTGTTTGTTTAAACACCAAGAATTATACCACTTTGTCTTGAAACAACTGCTAACTAATTTAAAGAATATAAGAATGAATTAATTAAGTTCATTGGAATTAGCGATTATAGTGTGATGGTGACTCCATATACATAGTTTAATGGTATGGGCAGGAGGAAAGACCAAATGAGAGTGTATTAAAAGTATAAATGGGTAGCTATGAAGTAGAGACAAAGAATAGGAGAATATTCTTTCAGTGGCTCTGAGTTCTTTTAGAATATGAGCAGTAGCTCCAAGAAGCATCAGAGCTTGGAAAAAAGTAAGAAGAGTGAATTATAAACTGTAACTTTATAATGGGTCTTTCTTATATTTCTTGTTATTAACAACATCTTAGTGGAAAAATCTTACTATAATTATGTCCCATTCACTCCCATGAAAATAGAGAGATTTAAAAATATTTAAATAAAGTATACACAAATTCTAAATTTTAGGATTTTTAAGAGTTTTAGGGTTAAAACTCTTAACTGTCCCCTGAACAAATGTAATTGAATATCCCACAAACATCTTACATTTAATACTATCCAAATTGTAAGTTCCATCTTTTCAGCCTAAATCTCTACTTTCCCTCAGGTCTCTTAATTAACATAATGGTATGGCTTCCTGTAAGGTAAAAATTAAAACAGTAAGGAGAGAAATTAAACAAAGATAAAATTTCATAAGAGGTCAGTCACTGTATATGTATGAATGTGTGTGCATGCCTGTGACAAATTCCTTCAGCTAAATGAATAAAGAGTTTAAAATTACTCATCTAAAACAGAATGGGTACTATTTGAGTTGTTTAAAGTAATTTTCTTTACTTTTGCTGTAGAAAAAATGGACAATATTTTCAGAATTATTACCTGAATATTAAAGGATAGACATTTACTAAAATTGCAAAAAAAATGCTTTATCACCAAAACAAAATGATTTTTATAAATGTTGGAATTTTAATCACTGTGAAAGAGAGAATTCATAAACATCTGTGTGTGCATCCTATCCATGTAGTAGTTCACAGAAAGCTAAGATGCTGTACAAAGTGTAGTATCATCCTTATTATTGAACATATTGTCCTTTGAATGTCTTCATTTTTATTTTCCCTGACAAATCTTTTGGGAAAATAAATTGTTGATGGTGGAATGGGCATGCGTGGTGTTAAAGAAAAACATTCATGACACTTGTTCAAGAATAGGTAGGCAGACTTTATTCGAGGGGGCTACTGCAATGGAGTCTTGTTGTAGGGGTGATAATTGTGCTCAACTCTGAATAACATAATGGGAAAAAAAAGAAAAACGGAATTTATAGGCAAGGGGCAGGGTGGGGTTTAATGGATGGAAGATTTCTAAGAGGAAACATCAGGGGTAATGGGGGATTCTGGCTAAACCAACCAAAAAGGGTTCTTGCTGAAGTAGGCCAGGGTGATCAGACATCACCTGGGGGACAGTGGAGGATGAGGAACCAAGTCGTAGATAAAAGGTGGTCAGATATCGATGATGGGGGATTCTGCTTAACCTGACTTAGCAGGATTATTGCTAGAGCTGGGCTGTTGAGGGCGATAAGCCTAGATCCTCCTCAAGGATGGGGCCTGGTAGAGCTCAGAAGAGCCTGCCTAGAATTTGGTCAAGGAGAGAATCATTGTCAGTGCTCATAAAGGAGGCTGTAAAAAAGAATACGATTGTGGGTATATTTCAAAGCTAGATACCACAGAGTGTTTTGAAAAGTTGGTCATATGGCCTGAGAAAGAGGAGTTACATTCCTAAGATGTCTGGCCTGAGTAACTAGAAGCGTGCAGCTTGGGTATGTCAGCATGAGGCTATTATTATATATATAAATAGTATCGTCCTATGTTTGGGAAATACGTTTGAAAAATCAAAATTATTTGAATGGTATTCAGTTATCAACTAAGAAGTTTCAAATGTTGAAAGAAAGATGAAGAAGTTGTTATCATATCCTCATTCCTATAGCTGATCATAAGGCCATGGAGGGCAGCACCTGGTACGTTACGGTGGAGAGCTCATTACAATATATGCCAAGATCATTAGACCTGCATTACCATGGTTGAACTGGGCAGCTTATCTTTTTTTGTTGTTTTGCTCTATTAACTCATAACTTGGGATATATGGTGTCATCTAGAATGTCTATTGATTCTAGCTTTCCAAATATTAGCAGAATGATGTCAAATGCCATTGACAGTGTGATATCATATAGGGTGGTAAAATGGCCAAGGTCTCTGTGGACTAAACTGTGGCCCGAGTTAGGGAGTTGATTTACTGGGCTGAGGGTGTATTTAGCCACTAGCAGGTAATTACCTGCATACCAGTCAAGAAGTGTGTTAATTTCGTCAGTAAAAGTGGACATCAGAATTAACAGGTCAAATTGAATTCAATTACGTTTATAATAAGCTCAATGTATTTCTTAAAACATCTTTCTTATGTATACTGTGTAGCCAGACAGAAATTACATGGGGTGAGGTAGGAATCACCACCTTTCCTTGGCCTTCTAAAACTCAGCAGTAGTATTGTTTCTGATGACCCCAAGAATATGTTGTTGCTTTTGGTTTACTATTTTGGAAGAAGAGTATAGTTCCAGTGTGTTTCACTCAGCTCTTTCCAACATGAATGCTCTTATTTGTGTGTAATTGATTGAACCCTAAATTCAGAAACTGGAGATTTAATAGCCCACTATGCCAATTGCGGGTCAGGTAAAAATGCCGCTTATCACCTGATATCCATAAGCTTTATCTCATCAATGGATAACAGTGTTGTCCTGAACCACAGAAATTAACATTAACTTAGAGCCAGCCAGTTTCCCAAATTTTGACGATGTCCCTTTCAGCAGTGAATAATGAACTTGGTGCATGTTTGCAGGTAAATTTTAGTAATGGTAGCTGAAATATTTATAGTACATATTTGGATATTATTTCTGAAGATCACCTTCCATTATCTTAATTCTAGACACTCTTAAGTCTATGAGGTAACTCAGGTACAGAAACTGAAAGTAAGTATAGAAAGAATTCTTAAATATGGTAGTGTTCTGTTTGCTAAACCTAGTATATTTTTGGTTATTAATAATATGGAGGAATCTTTTGGGCAAAATATTAATCTCAGCCCTATTGATTCCATGATAAGTGTGCCACTTTCAACAGTTTCTGTTTATCAAATCAATCTGATTATGCCCCCTGTCCTGTTCTTCTAATATTCACTTTGTTCTGGGGCTACATTTCAAATGTCGCATCGTCCTCATTCAACTAGCACAT
>NW_017732076.1:779910-785855 GCF_001890085.2 Hipposideros armiger | reverse complement strand
TTCTCCTGTGTTTGAATATATATCTTCATGCATCTGCTGAAATAC
This sequence comes from Hipposideros armiger, assembly GCF_001890085.2. NCBI lineage: Eukaryota > Metazoa > Chordata > Mammalia > Chiroptera > Hipposideridae > Hipposideros > Hipposideros armiger. Next base: position 785,810 of record NW_017732076.1, on the reverse strand, counting down.
AATTTTAGTTATAGGTCTAGAGACAATAAACGAGCTTTAAACTATGGAATATGGTAAGGATTGACTTCTCTTTGTAACAAACTACTTTGGTCAAATAATGGTAAGATTTTTCTGTAGAACAGGCATAGTCTCATCAGGTGGAGGTAATGTCTCTGTTGGAAATGCAGGCTGATTTGGAGTCTAGCTATTTGGTGTATTTTGAGACGTCCAAATCTCTCAATATGTCCTTTAAACCTACATTCAGTGTTTTATTCTCTCCCTATGAAAGCTCTGTCACTTTTGATGCATTGTCAGATTGTTAATTCAACCTACATAAATTGAAAACCCTTAGGAGCAAGCTTTTAGTTTGATTTCCATCTAGCTCAGCCTAGAGGCAAAAAGAAATGAGAGATGCTAAAAATCCTTGGTTGTCTGTCTGAATTTTGAGCGAGAATTTAGAACCTTGGGCAGGTTTTAGATTTCCTTTAAGGCTATCCAGCAAAATTAAAAGCGACCAACCCACCCTAGAGCCTTGAGTTCCTCATGCCTTTCACTCTGTTCTTTTTGAGCGGTGACTCAATCCCTCCAAACCTTGTCATTAATAGACCCTTTATTCTAGGTGACCACAGGTAACAATTTAATTAGCTGTTTTGTCACTGAATATGATGGGCTGCCAGAACCCCATGTCTTCATTCAATCTGAATGTTCTCTGCCTTCAGCCACAAACAGACCAGATAACAAATACTGACCTCCTGTATGTTTCTGAAGTTTTCTTGCATACAATTAATCCAGGTATCAAATTATGTATCAGTCAGTGAGTTTCATCATACATAACAAAAGCCTCTTCTGGGTGATTAAACAAATAAGTAGTTTACTAAACATTAAGTAACTCATAATATTGTTGATGGCAGAGGACTATAGTCTAGGCTAAGAATCCAAAAATAGTGCCCCAAAAATAAGGTGCTCCAGGATTTCAAGTATACTGTAATTACTGATAGCTCTGTGTCAGAAAGTTGACCGAATGGCTGCATGAACCATCACTGCTGAGGGGAGTGGGGAGGAGAGAGAGGGAGAGAGAGGGGGAGAGAGAATATGAACATAAATGAATATGATTCTTATACAAAGGATTTTAATTCTGGAGAGCAAAAATGACTGAAAAATGCTCACTGTACTGGAGATCCTGTTCAAATTTAAGTCTAAAACCCTAAAAATGTTGCTTATGAGATCTGTATATACTTTTTGGCATTTTTGGAATTTTCTATTCAGATTGACAGGGTGAAGAACAAACTTCTATACTGTAGAATAACTGTTGCTAGACTACAGATGTAGGAAAGTATTTGACAATGGATTGATTTATTCAGTTTATAGAAGAGTTTAGATGTTTTCTTGTGTCAGTTTTAGCTAGTTTATTTTTCTAGGAATTAGTTCACTTCAGTTAAGGACTCAGGTAATTAAAACTATGTATATTCTTCTTATGCATTTTTGCTGTCATTAGGATTGCTGGTGGTCTCACTCTTTTATATTTAGTGTGGGTTGTTTGTGCCTGGCAGTCCCAGGAAAAACATTAGCTCTATATGGCTTCACTGTTGAATTTACATTTAAGAGGGAACATTTAAGTAGAAAATATAATAATTTTACCATGCATAAGAATAAGTGAAAAAAATTGAATGCTGATTAACTCATTTTCAAGATCATTATAATAATGATACTGTAAAGGTTAATTTTATGTGTCAGCTTGACTAGGCCATGGTGTGTCCTGATATTTGGTCAAATGTTATCCTGAGTAGTCCTGTATGAGTGTTTTTGATGAGATTAACATTTAAATTTGTAGACAGATAAAGCAGATTGACCTACCTCAAGTGAGTGGGCCTCATTACTTCTTTCTGCCTGATGATCTCAGAACTGGTGCACCAGCTTTTTCTTGCCTTCAGAATAGAACTGAAATATTAGTTCTTCCTGTGTCTGAAGCCTGCCAGCCATCAAACTGCAATTATTATATGATTGACCTCCTGGTTCTCAGGCCTTCCATCTCAAACTGAAACAAAACCATCAGTTCTCCTGGGTCTCTAGTTTACCAGCTTACCCTGAAGATCTTGGGACATGCCAGCTTCCATAATTTCTTGAGCCACTTCCATATAATAAATCTCTACGAGTATTATATGTAATATATACATGAATATATAATATATAATGAATATATAATGAATATATAATGAATATATAATGAATACACACACACACACACACACACACACACACACACACACCTTATTGGTTCTGTTTGTCTAAGAACCCTAGCTAATATAAGTACTATAAACTTAAAAGAATATTACAAGAAAGGGAAATTATAGGCCTATCTGAAAAATACAAACAAGCCATATATAAAAAAGATAATAAGCCATAATCAATTTTATAACAAAATAAAGGATTAGTATAAGTTCAAAAAGTTACCTCACTGTGAAGATAAAGGACATATATTATGATCTCAATAGATGCAGAATAAACATTTGCTAAAATTGAAACTTTATGTGTAATGAGACTACTATGGTCAATTTTACACCAATAAATTGGGTAATCTAGGAGAAACAGATAAATTCTTAGAAACATACAATCTACCAAGACTGAAATATGAAAAAACAGAAAATCTGAACAGAACTATTATTTGGAAGGAGATTGAATCAGTAATCAAATCCCTCCAAAAAGAAAAGCCCAGGAACAAAGGTCTTCACAAGATAATTCTTTCATAAATATAAAGAAGAAATAATATCAATTTTTCTTCAACTGTTCCCCAAAATTGAAGACGAGGGAACTCGCCCAAACTCATGTTATAAGGCCAAAATTGCTCTGATACAGGAGCCAGACAAAGACACCACAAGAAAAGAAAACTAAAGACCAATATTGTTGATGAATATGTATGAAAAAAGCCTCCAAAATACTAGCAAATATAATTCACCAGAACATCAAAACGATCATACATCACGAATCAGTGAGATTCATCCCTGGGAAGCAAGGATGGTCTCTACATACACAGAACAAGCAACGGGATACACTGCATTAATGCAGCAAAGGATGAAAGTCACTTGATCATTTCAATAGATGTAGAAAAAAGATTAAAAAGCAACAGGCTTTTATGATAAAAATACTCAACAAACTAGGACAAGAAGTAAATTACCTCGATACAATGAAGACCATTATTTAAAATCCCATACCTGATATTATACTCAAAGTGAAAACCTGAAAGCTTTTCTGCTAAGCTCAGAAGCAAGCCGAGGATGCCACCTCTTGCCACTTCTACTCCACATAGCACTGGAAGTCCTAGGTAGGGCGAGTAGGTGACAAAAAGAACTAACAAGACACCCAAATTGGAAACGAAGAAGTACAATTATATCCGTTCACAGATGACATAATCCTATACCTAGAATTACATCCTCATGCATTAGCATGCCACAAAAATACTGGTAGAATTACTAAATGAAATCAGCACACTTGTAGATTATGAAATCAATACAAAAATGAGTTCCATTTCTAGATACTGAAAATGAATGATGCAAAAAGAAAATGAGGAAAACAATCTCATTTGCAATAGCATCAGAACAATGCAATACTCAGGAGTGAACTTAATGTAGCGGCCTCAGGGCTTGTACACTGAGCTATCTGTTCACTCAGCTCTCTCATTCCATGGATAGAGACACTCAACATTGTCCTTTCTGCTACAAGGGCAACACCACTGACCTCTCCAGTTTCACAGTGAAGAAGTATTAATCCATTGATCTCAGAGACAGAGAGCTGCACGTGACCATTTGGGTGTCTGGGCATGGCGGGGCCCGTTGCACCCATGTGGGTGTTCACTGAGCTCTCACTGACTGTTGTGTTGACTGATGGCTGCTTTGTCCTCTGAGGAGAGAAGGGGTGGCGCTTTCGCTCAGATTCATGATGGCTACTCTCTCTGTTCCCTGTTCTGTTGCATGTTTAAAGATTGCTGTGTCTGGGATGGTCCCTATAGTACTCCACACCCCATAAAGCCAACTTGGACTGGGAAGGGCCCTCAGGTCACCTGCACGTGGTTACCTATAGCAGCGAGCTAGAGACCTGACATCTTGTGAAATGAGCCTCCTGGTTCGACCCTTTGCTGCCACCTCCCCAAATACAAGGCCCCCGCCTGGACACCCTCTTCCCCTATTTCCCGTCTTCTTTGTGTTTCAAAGGTAAACTGAGTCCAGTACATATTAGCTGAATGTCATCCTGTGGCCACCACAGCCCATTGCAGCCCATGACGTTGATGAACTTTGCTCCAATGAATTGAAGCATTGCCGTTTTCACAGCAGACTGGCTTTTTTTTTTCTCTCTCTCTCTCTGTTGTTTGCACATGCCCCTTACTATACTATAAATAGATTCTCTTGAGATTTATTTCTTAATCACTATTCAACTTACCATGTATTTCAAAGTGGTTAAAATTAATTGTGTAGCTATTTATGAAAATACTCAGTGTTTTTTAGTCTTTCAAGATGGGTCTCATGCCCTTTCATGTGGCAACTTCCACTCACTACAGCCAGTGGAGACAGTGGAGGGTGCTGGAGAGGGCAGAACAGGGCCAGTGTCTCTTTCTCTTAAAGTTTGGAGAGTCACTGTCCTACAATAAATGTCTATCCACCTAGCTCCAGGTTACACTTAGAGGATCAGTGAGGATGTGGAGACAATCCCCTCTGCCTGCTGACTCTGATAACCTAGTGGTGCTCAGGGCCTTCCAGTTAGATCCACAGCCCTGGTCGGTGGCACTTGCTGAGCATGAATCCTTCATTCCAAACGCCTGGATCTCATTTCAGAAAGAAAATCATTTGGGATTCCCACCACTCCTCCTCAGTCCTCTTTAACTCACCTGTTTGCAGGATGCCTATGAAATAATATTTGCAATCTTTTTGCACTAAAATTAGGCAGGTATCCTCAGGCACCTATCAGACAGACATCTCAGCTATTCAGCTGAGCCTAAACGGTAATGCAACTGAAGGCCCCTGAAACTTTTCATGTGAATTACTGACCCATATGCTCGTATTTTTCTTTTGGGGATGAAAAGCAGGAGTGGGCAAGAACTTGAAAATAAAATAGCTTCCTTATGAATTCGTGCAATCATATATTTTAGCCATAGTGTTTGCAAGAAACATAATAAGAACTGATAAGTAGTGGGTTTTCAGGTAGAAGAAGGTACTCAGCTCTTGAGCCGATTTACATTTGGCTGAATCCCTGAGGTCACTGAGTTTGTTTATGTTCTTCCAACTTAGGTGAGTGCTTTAAGGTTTTCCAAATCATGTACGGCTCTTTTATTGGGATACCTGCTAGATTACCTGTAGACATACGATGTGCATATAAAGGTGAATTTCCACCGACTTTGTCACTAAGACCAGCCCATTCCAGGGCGTTTATCTTATGTTCTTCCTTTTCACATGTCGGGAGTATCAATGCCTATCGCACTCCTGAGAGTTCCAGCTTTGCGGTGTTGCATTTCCACTCCAGCACTGCAGTGATTCATTTAACCATCAGTAACATCTCATAACTTATACAGTGAACAAAAGCAGGGGTGACTACGTTGTACAGGGAGAAAAAGTACAGCATATGTATCCTCATAACATATGGTGCTGTAGACTAGAATAAGAAATGCTATGGCCGTGATCTTTCTTGGTGTATATCTTACTGTATGAGGAGGCTACTATGACTGACACGGATAAAACTAAATATATACTAATTTAAAAATACTGATTTTGCGTTTAATTCCTACCAGGAGTTGAAATGCTGTGAGATGACTTTTTTAAAGCATTTTCCATTGTTAAAAAATTAATTGTTTTCTGTATTAGCCATAGAGTATACAATGAAATAAATAATAGAGTTCATAATTGTGTACAATATATACCATATGAAATAATAAATTT
>NW_017732076.1:730323-779045 GCF_001890085.2 Hipposideros armiger | reverse complement strand
TGGTTGCCGCTCTGTAGCATTTCTTTTTCTATTTTTACTCCTCAAAAAACAAGACTATATTTGTACAATCCTTGCAGTGCGTGGTCATTACTATTTGAGTGAAAGCATAGGGCATATCTGGCTAGCACTCCATTATCCCTGTATTATCACCCTGCTAGTGAGTAGCATCTTGTTTTGGTCAAAGTAGGATTGAGCGCCCCTTTCCTGAATGTTCGACCATTTCCTTTTCTAATATCTGCTTGGCATATGTGCACATGCTACCTTGATTTTTCACTAGGTTGTTTTCATTAGAAATTGGCTTACAATTGCAAGGTCACATCTAAGTAGGATATTTAATATCTAGGGGCCTACCTTTAATTCTCTTAATTAGTAATGTATTCTGAGATGATTACAAGACAGTATTGACTACACAGCAACTTTTATTTATGTGACTATGCAAAGATTATTGATGTCTGGTGATGAAAAATAATTTCTAGGAGTGTAAAGAAATATAAAACTTTATAAGCACTATCCTGAATAAAAAGTAAAAGTATATAAATATAACAAATGAGAGAGCACGTTACCAGATATCTAAATTCCATAATAATGCATGCAAATAAAAACAAAATAAAACAGAGTTCCAGTATCACACCTTATGGTTTAGTGTTTCAGATAGGTGAAAAAGACACTCAAAGTGAACTTTAAAACAGTATTACTGCATAATTGCAATCAATAATTACCATGATGGCAATGTGTGTGTGTGTGTGTGTGTTTGTGTGTGTGTGTGTGTGTGTGTGTTCATAATTAATAGTGAACAAACTGTTGATTTTGTTTCAATTTTTTAAAGTCATTGTATACTTTTCCTATTTTTGGGTGGAATGATGGCTCCTCAGTTCTTTGTTGTGTTTTCTCCACTACTTTTACCCCTCAAAATTGATTCAAAAGACTATTCTTGTGGACCTTGAAGTTACGATGCAGGGTTCATTGCTATCTCAGTGAGTACATGAGCACGTTTCTGATTGTATTTAAAAAGCAGCCATGTCATAAAGAGCATGCTCAAGAACAGTAACTGGAGAAGTTATTTATGGGTGGCAGAAATTTTATATTTAACTGTCAAGTATGATTTGGAAGACTTGAAACCTCGGATATTTTGTCCACCTTGTCCCAAACAGTTGGGATGACATTTTAGACACAAGTGACAGTCACCTGTACCTCTTGCTATGTAAATTTCAGAGAATAAAACTCTTAGCATATTCTTAAAAAAATATGGACAAATATCTGTAGTGACAGGTAATAGCCATGATATATTGAAGACTCCTAGTAAATCACAATCAGGTAATCTAAACAGAGGATCCAGAGTACATGATGAGTAAATATTGATCTTTCTAGTAAAAGTAGGTCAACGTGAAATAGTTAATCTCATTACAAGTACATATGTATATATATATATATATATATATATATATATATATATATATATATATATAGAGAGAGAGAGAGAGAGAGAGAGAGAGAGAGAGAGAGAGAGGCTTAGGTTTATAATGGGGTAAGGAAAACTTAACCAGCTCAGGCACCATGAACAAGGCTCTCTAATAGCATATCATTTCTAATCATAGAATGTTTTTAAGTATAAATAACTTTCAAGTATGAAATGTAAATGACCATAATTGAATCATAGAGGATGATAAAATATATGCTTTGTGTATTTAATAAATAACAATATATTTTTCTAAGTAACTTGACAGCTTATGATAGAGCACACCTCAATTAAGACTTGATTACTTCAGGATCCAGCCCTCTTTTGAGAGAAAGTGTGGATAGTCTTTTACTTCTGGGAAACAGCCTAAATTGAAAAGGAAAATGCTTTCTACTATCATCTGTCACAAGGACCAAACAAACACTTCAAAAAATTTTCTGTTCAACACAAACAGAACATTGAAATAGGTTCTGGAGATATGTCAATATGAAATTTGTCCAGGAAATTCTATAATAAATTGTGGTTTTGGTGTAATATTTATTCATTCCTATAATTGTTTTGCTTTTAAAGGCAATTGGGGGTGATTTCCCTGCCTGTTCCTTTAACAATTATGACTAAATACTAAAATTGAACATACATAATAAACTGGTTACTTTGCCTTTGTTACTTAGAAGATGTAAAGAACTATTTCATGTTATTTAAAATCTCTTATTAAAAATGTCCCACAGGCAGACAAGGAGGGTGTTCCATTTATACATATTTTAGTTTAGCTCTGACATGATTTGCACTGGTTACTTTTCTATTTTCACCTGGGCTATCATTTTATTCAGTGAAAGATAAAATTAAAACAAACAAAATATGGCCCAGTTTATTTATTGATTAGCCACAGAAGTTCAGCTCAAATATAGAGTATTTTTCATTTAAATATTAAAGAAAGTCCTATTTAACATAGCAAGCAATTTTTAGTAATTAAGAAACCTATGTAACTTTACTAACTGTTGTTACCTGAATAAACTTTAATTTAAAAAAAGAAGTAGCTTATGTTTATCATTATTAGATAATGATTTAGATGATTAGATATGTTTATTAGATAATGATTTTTTTTGAAATCATTAGTTTGCTTCTGTATTGTCATAAAAAGTAAAGTTTTGATATAAACATTACTTGTGAATTTTGTCAATAATGTGTGTTAGAACCTAAATAATAGACTCTACCTAATTTTCTCATAACACAGTTTCTAATCCTATCCATATATAAAATAAAATAATAAATTGTTCAAAACACTTTCAAATACATTAGAACTGTGTTATACTATTTAAGTGTATTTAGTCTTTATTTATTTTCATAATGAGGATAAATGGAGGTTTGACTTGAGATTCAACTTTAAATTTCATGCCTACAATACCTTATCCAAAGATATGAATTCTTTCTTTTCTACAAATAATAGTTCTATTAGATTGGATTTCATAGACATTTGCTGGGTATCAGGATGAAATTATTACTTAAGTCATTTGATCTGCCAGGTGTTAATAGGCAAATGCTAACCATACTTATGTGCCATATAATTCCCCTTTGTTTATTTTCTTCATCTCTGTAAGCTGTAGATATAGTTAAGGGAAAGCCTTCAAAAATATTTTTTCACATAATAACGGAGTAGTTTTAGCAAATTGTTCCTTAATATATAAATATATATGTTTTAAGTAAACTAGTTATATCTTATAGTCAGTATTCAGTATAAAATATTTTAATTGCTTAAATTCTACTGAGAGCAACCTATCACATGCCTGTTTAATATATTATATCTTCAACAGCAATGTAGAATTATTTCTTATGGGAGAAGAGAAATTGCCTGAAAAATATAATTACTCTTTTCAGTTAATTCATATCATGCTACTGAACTTTAATAAAGTCTAGCTGTTTTATTTTTATTAATAATCTTTTCATATAAGAAGCTAAATACTAACTGTAAGGTAGCAGCATATCACTTATTCCAACAAACAAGCTACAGCTGTTTTAACATGAGTTGCTTTTGTACACATACATACATCATGGTGATTATAAAGAGACACATCACCCATGACAGAATAAAGAAAAGGAGGGGAGAAACATTGTTGATTCATTTAATAGGCGTTTATCAAATGCCTAACGTAGAAAGATACTAAGTGCTCTGAGTTAACCAGATAAAAGGAGCATACAGAATAACTTCTGTTTCTGGACTAGAACAGGCTGGACTCTTTGAACCAACACTGTCATTGAAAATGCAATAATAAAATTTATATATATTTCCAAAATATTCTTAACATGATTAAAAAATGATAAATTTCAAATATTAAAGGAAAAAAACGAACCCAGAGAAGAGAGTAGAGGACAAAACAATATTTTTCTTTGATAGCATATGTAAATCCCCCAAACTTGAAAATTTTGACAACCTTGCAGGACAAAGAGAGATATAGATCAAAATTTGAGACCCATTCAAGTTTCAAGAATCTAGAGAATATTATCTGCATAGTCAGCTGGATCTCCAAGGGGCTTTTAGTTTCATTTTAAAGGTGAACCAGAAATAAATCTATTCTTTCATGCATGTCCAGTGACTGCTATGTGAGGTGACTACAAAGGGAGAAATGTTTTAAATATAGGTTAGCTCCCTCACATATTTAAAAGCTAAATTCATATTACCTTTTCAATAGATGATGCCAGGTAAATTGGCTATCTAGATTTTTAAAAAATAAGAATTTTTAAAATTACCTCACATCACACACACACACAGTCATACAAAAAAACAAAACAAAACAAAAACACAAAAAACATGGTGGATCTTGAGATTATTATGCTAAGTAAAATAACACAGAAAACGTTGAGAACCATATGATTTCACTGATACGTGGTATGTGAAACTGAAAGCAACAAAAGAACAAGAAAAACAAATGATGAAACAAAACTCATAAACACAGACAATAGTTTAGTGGTTACCAGAGGGTAAGCGGGGAGGGGGTGGTAGATGCAGGTAAAGGGGTCAAATATATGGTGATGGAAGGAGAACTGACTGGGTGGTGAACACACAACATGATATATAGATGATGTATTACAGAATTGTACACCTGAAACCGATGTAACTTTATTAACAATTGTCACCCCAATAAACTTTAATTGGAAAAAATAATAATTTCAGATACTTTATAGGGTCAAATATGAAAGAAAAAATATAAAATATTTAGGAGAAAACAATAGCTTTATTGCTTGGGATGGACAAATATTTCTTAGATAATACTAAAAAGTAATACATTGAACTGCAATCATTTATGTTTCAAATCACTTAAATTACACATACAAGCATATATAAAACATATAAAATTATATATTAAAATGTCATTCAAAATAAGTCATCAAGAGTTTGCAAAGAAAAGTCCCTGAATTCAAAATATTTGCTCTAGATATGCAACAAAATTCTTATAACTACTATATATTGTTAAAATCCCTAAAAAAAGCAATAAAAGGAAGATAAAAAGTAATAGAAACTTAGAGAAAAGAAAAGATTGGGCAATCACAGAGAATATTCAAATGGCCAATAAATATACTAAAAGATGTGATCAACTTCATTAGTTACCATAATTCGATCACTACACAGCACAATGAGTACACTGAAAAAAGCCAAAAATACCAAGTGTTAGGGTGGACGTGGGCTCACTGAACTTTTCATTTATTGGTGGTGGAATCCAGATTACTCCAACTAGTTAGAGAAACTATTCAGCATTATTTAACAAAACTTTGATTTGTGCACCCCTGTGACCAATGAATTAAACTTTAAAAAGTCAAATATAAATGCATATATAGATTAATCAAAAGACATTCAAAAATGCTCTCAGCAATACTAAAAATCTAAAAATATGAATATCCAAAATGTCCATCAACATAAGATGGATAAATAAATGGTCTCATAGTCACTCAAGAGTATATACCACACAGCCTTGAGAATGAGTGCTATACAAATGGTGTATACTCCTGGGTACCACATCTTCTTTATTGTCACCTATCAAAGGACACTTTGGTTGTCTCCATGTCTTGATCACTTGTATAATGCTCAGTGAACATTGGGATACATATATCCTTACAAATAAAAGTTTTCAAAATTTTCAAGTAGAAACCCAGAAGAAGGATTGCAGGGTCATACGGCAATCCTACTCTTAATTTTTTGAGGAACTTCCATACTGTTTTTGATAGTGGCTGTACCAGTTTTCATTCCCACTGACGGTGTATGAGGGTTCCTTTTTCTGCACAGCCTATCCAACACTTGTTTTTACTTGTCTTGTTGATAATAGCCATTCAAACAGATGCAAGGTGGTATCTTATTGTGGTTTTGATTTGCATTCACAACCACATGGATGGATCTTAACAATGTCATGCTAAGCGAAATAAGTCAGATGGAAAAAGTTGAGAGCCATATGATTTCATGTATATGTGGAATATAAACAGACAGCAACAGACAAAAACTCAAAGACACAGACAACAGTATGGTGATTACCAGAAGGAAAGGGAGGCGGGCAAAAGGGATGGAGAAAAGGGTCAAGGGGGCCGAATACATGATGATGGAAGGAGATTTGATTTTGGGTAGTGAACACACAATGCAATATACAAGTGATGTATTATCTAAGGCACACTTGAAACCTATATAATTTTATTCACCAATGTCACCCCAATAAATTTAATAAAACTAAATAAAAAAAGAATGAGCAATATATAGCTATACAGAATAAGACAGTGAGAGGCAGACCTGGATGGCGCTGGAGTCTCATTTCCTTTCTCTTTTTGGTTGCTTAGCAGCACTGGCTCAGCTGAAATATGAGCATTCTTGGCGAGTTGAGCTCTTTCCAGGACCTCTTCTGTGTTCAGTATGCACAGCCCCTAAGGCTGTTTCTGAGCCAGAGTCCAGTGATAATTCCTTGTTACTTATAGAAATTAGGTGGTGTTGACTAATGTGTCGGCCACTAATTTACAAATACCTATTCTAGTACCTATGTGGGGCTTGCTCTCATTCTTGGAGCATTTTCTGCCTCACATCAGCTGGAACCTTGACCATGGTGCAAACGGACCATCTATGTCCAAACAATGCTGTGGAATGATCAGAGTTCAGGGGATCACAGGCACTCTACTGCTTCTCTGCTTTGTGGTCTTCCTTATCGAACCCCACAAAATCTGTTAGATCAGCAGTGTGTGGTGCTAGTGGTGTGTGTGTGTGCGCGCGTGTGTGACCCAATGAGTAAATCTCACATAATAGCGAATAGAAGATCCAGTCACAAAGCATATGTCCCCTTTTATATAAAATCCGCTAAAACTGATCTCTGCTTTTAGAAGTCATGATGGGTTATTGCCGAGGGTTAATGGTACAATCAGATGGGATAGGGTTTCTCTGATACTGATAATTTCCATCTTTCTCAGGACTTGAATTTATTCAGTTTATGAAAATTCATTGCATTTCAAGCTAGTCACACGTATATGCATTTTCTGAAAGTGTGCTTCATATTTTTCAAAAGAAACACACAAAATGCACCATCGGAAACATTCAGTTCATTGATTTATTCATAATATAGGTAGCATTTTTACATTTCACCTGAAGTTTATGACACTTAGGTGTTGTAATTTTTAATGGTGTTGTAAATTTGTACAGATCATATACCTGTATAATTTATTATTTTAAATGTGTTATATTTTTCATAATAATTTTTGAAGACTAATGTGTTGTTTTGGCCTGACATTCAACTTGGTTTAGAGTAAGTCTTTACCAATGCCAGGTTGAGATTCCATGAGGAGATGGCTAGCTATTAGAAGGGCAGACCAAGTAGACATTAGAAATTTCAAACTGCTCTGAACATTCATAAACTTAAGTATTGTTAAATTTCTTAATATTTGTTATTTGGAAAAATGGATAGATTTAGTAAGTCAGTATACAGAAGACTCAAGGCTCACCCAAATACAGACATCCAATAGAAATTTGCATAGCTCAGTTGCATTTGCATATCTATTTTGCAGTGTCTCTAAGATGCATATTGAAGTTGAAAGCATCAGGCTTGTTGTTACATAAAGAAACATTCATGTTCCATGAATGACTTGCTGTGCCACCGTATGCTAGGATTTTCCTCCTCTTTGGTATTAGTTTATCTCATTTATGAAGTGATATTACCGCTTTATAATACTGTGATAGGAATTAGATGACCTGTTATTTACAGTAATTTGAAATGATAATTATTTATCAAGAAGATCAGAAAACTTGAGAGAATTGGCTATCATATGCTGTGACATTATATCTAAGATATTAAAATATGGATTTTTAAATAATCCTTATGATAGTCTGGGGACTATTGATATGTTCTCTATATCAATAACTGGAAATGACTTCAGTAATTTATGATAGCAATATGTATATGAGAGGTAAGCATTACCTATTATAAGCAATGATTTCAAAGTATAAATAAGAGGTTCTATTTTGTAGATATATAAATTCATAACTTTTTTAAGGTAATAGAAATATTTAGTAATAATTTATTTATTTAAAAATAATTCAGTTTGAACACTAAGTATGCATCTTGATCCTCATCTACTTTTAAAATATTGACAAACAGATTGGACTAATTGATTGTAATATAATATTCTGTTTTAATTAAAAATAATTGGGATAAAAATAGTTAGTAAATTTACATAGGCTTTAAATATACAATTCTGTAATACATCATCTATATATCACATTGTGTGTTCACCACCCAGAGTCAGTCCTCCTTCCATCACCATATATTTGATCCCCTTTACCTTCTTCTACCACCCCCCTCCCCCCTTACTCTCTGGTAACCATTGAACTATTATCTGTGTCTATGAGTTTTTGTTTCTTTATGTGTTTGTATTGTTCCTTTGTTGCTTTCAGTTTTACATCCCACATATCAGTGAAGTCATATGGTTCTCGATCTTTTCTCTCTTATTTCATTTAGCATAATAATCTCAAGATCCATCCATGTTGTTGCAAATGGCACTATTTCATCTTTTCTTATTTTCAGAATAGTATTATATACCACGTCTTCTTCATCCAATTATCTATGGAAGGACACTTTGGTTGTTTCCATGTCTTGGCCACCATAAATAAAGCTTCAATGAACATTGGAGCACATATATCTTTACAGGCTTTCAGATTTTTGTTTTCAGATTTTTTGGGTAGATACCCAGGAGAGGGATTGCTGGGTCATAATATAATGCTAGACTTAATTTTTTGAGGAACCTCAATACTGCCTTCCATAGTGGCTGCACCAATCTTTATTCCCACCAACAGTATATGAGGGTTCCTTTTTCTCCATAACCTCTTCAACAGTTGTTATTATTTGTCTCGTTGGTGATGGCCATCCTGACAGGTGTGAGGTGATATCTCATTGTGGTTTTAATTTACATTTCACTCATGATTAATTATGTTTAACATCTTTTCATATGTCTGTTGGCCATTTGTATATTTTCTTTGGAGAAATGTCTATTCAGGCCCTCTGCCCGTTTTTTAATTGGACTCTTTGTTGTTGAGTTGTATGAGTTCCTTATATATTTTGGACATTAGCCCCTTATCAGAAGTGTTGTTTGCAAAAATATTCTCCCATTTGGTTGGTTGTCTTCTTATTTTGCCAATGGTTTCTTTTGCTATGTAAAAGCTTTATAGTTTGATATAGCCCCATTAATTTATTTTAGTTTTTACTTCCCTTGCCTTTGAGGTCAAATTCATAATATCCTCTTTGAACCCAAGGACCATAAGTTTAGTACCTGTGTTTTCTTCTGTGCAGTTTATTTGACTCAGGTCTTATGTTTAGGTCTTTCATCCATTTTGAGTTAATTTTGGTACATGGTGACAGATAGCAGTCTAGTTTCATTCATTTGCATCTGGCTTTCTAGTTGTCCTTTGCTAGGCACAGTCCACATGTCTAGAATAAGTTCAGAATATACTTTAAAGCAAAAGTTTGAGTTTCTACTATTACTAATGTTTAGAAGAATAAAACAGTGGCAATAGTGTATTAACCTCTAAAACCTAAGTATTTAACTGAAATCAAATGTACAAATTTACTCATTTAAAAAGAGTTTATCCTATCTTGGGCTGCTGTATGAAATCTAAAGTTATTTGATATAATAAATAAGAGTGACTATCTTGTTTGCAAAGTTTCAGGCAAGTAGGGCCATAAATGAACAGCAAAAAACAAGATTTAGGAAATCAAAGAAAAGTATTTCATTATTTATGAAAACAACTGCTTCCTAATTATACTGCTTTCACTGATAAAATGATTTATAAATTTAAAATGGAATAAAAATAACACTTATATCATTCCTCGTTAATATTAAATTTAGAGAGTATAAATTCAATATATTATGTTGATTTATTTTAATAATAAAAATACAGCAGCAAGATTATAAATTTGATTAGTAGCAATTAATCATTAAAACAATATAAGATGAAGTTCTAATATGACTGAAAATCAGTTATTTGGGCATCATTCAGAGTGTTTTATTTACTCTGCAATGACTTGATGATAATATTTATATATATTCATGGATTGGATGCTTAATTAATCCCTAAACTGAAATCTACACATTGGTTTACTAGCAAAAGTTGTTCATACACAGTTGAACACTAACCTATTTGGTTATATAAACTTTATTTCTCTAAGGTAAATCCTTTTTGTCAAATTTCAATAACAGTATTAATTAAAAGCATAGTACACATAAAAATAAAGCTTTTTGTGTAAAAGTGGAAGGACAGTTATTACAGGGGATTCTTAATCCTAAAAAATTGTCGTTTCTCTGGAACTTTAAAAGTTTTGACCTTCATGGAGTGATAGAAATCCCATCTGTTTACCCAAATGTTTACTTGACAGTGACAATTTAAAATGAACTCTTTTCTGTAGTTATTTAGGGATTGGTTTGGAGATTTTATCATGTAATTTGATATTATAAGAAAGAGTGCTGTCAGAATTAAAGGGCATTGTTTTATTGCCTGAAGATTTTCTTGTTTTAAGTAGCTTGACATTAGTAATTAACACAAAAAGAATTAATGAAAACTGAACACTTTTTGTGAATTATTGCAACATTTAGGTAACATTAAAATAAGCATTTGAATTACGATTTTCTTAGATATAATCTTTTAGAAAATTAGGGAAATCCTATGATGGTTCATATTTATATAATAAATCTGAAATTTCTTATAATTTGTATCATTTGACTTATAATAAATTATAACATTAAAGATATATAATGAAAACTGATACCTTTTCTAAATGCATCATTATATTTTAAAAACTGGGACAAATCTTTAATAAGGATAGATTTACAAAGACATTTAAAAATATGCCAGGAAATCCCTTGTACCTTTTGTTAATTCAAAAATTTGATTGATTTAATTTTGCAAATTTTCTTAGATAATATCTATTTCAACCATGTAAAATTTAAGTTGAGGAAAGTATGATATAAAAAGATTGGACTTCTGGTTATGGTTTACTTGTGCTTAGAATCAAAACTTTTGACTAGATTTCTGAAATATCATATTAGAGTAAATTGAAACAAACTCAAGTTGGTAAATGCCTCCAGATACTGGAGAGAAGTAAAAACAGAAATCAGCTATGGAAATGAATTATTCATCTATGCATTTATGCCATGAATTATTGAGTAATATGGGACATGAGTGTGAATATGACATATTCCAGAATCAAGGACTTAAAATTCTTGTAAAGGAGTTTAAATACATGCAGAAATAATTAAAATATACAACATTATTCAATTCGGAACATATTTGAGTCCTTATTATATGCCAGGAACTTGCAAGGCATGGTTCCGCCCCTAAGGAACAGGAACAATGTATTATTAAAGTATAATATGAGTATCAAGAGTTTGAGCTCTGAGCAACTGTGGTTCAATTCCCGGCCCGAGCTGATTAGCTGCTGAGCTGCCAACAGGTTTCAGAATGGCTCAGCTTAAAAAAAGAAAAAAATGTATATGTATAATATGAGTATTAAAAATATATATAATATGAGTATTAAAATAGTGAATATTGATTTTGATAGTACTGACAAAAAAGTTTTCAAAGAAAAATTAGATTATGAGCCAGACCTATAAAGATGTGAACTATATGTGAAGAGGGTTATTAATGTAATATAAACCAGACCTTAGGACTACTACAAGCAAATACAGGGATATGGAAACAGTGTAAGTTATGTCTGAGAAGTTAGTAGTAGTCTAGGTTATATTTAGAGGATGGGAATTGAAGAGAAGCCAAAAAACTAGGCAGTAATAAAATCATGGAAAATGTTGAATATGAAGCTAAGAGGTTTGGAATATTTTGTGTATTTGATGAAAACCTGAAAAGCATTTTAGACTGTGTTCATATAATTCGTGTCACAGTAGAAAGTAGGAATGAATAATGCTGAGGAGAATTATTATTAAATTATTTAGATATACAAATAAATCATACATAGTAAGGCCCTCAACTCTGTTGACAATAAGGAAAATAAGTGTTATATTAGGGAAAAGAGATATTTTGCAGGGAAGAATAAAAAAAAATGGGTGACTAAATACAATAGAGTAGGCAGAGGATAAAGTCAGTATTCCAATGTGTATACTAATGGTAGTATTACCATTAAAAAAATCAAGAACTGAAGAGAGGAAAACATATGCCTGAAGGAATAAATAAGGTTTAAAAATAGATAAATGTATCACAAGTATAGCGGCAAGTGGTTATGTGTAACTGAAACTCTTGAAGAGTCCTCGACATGGAATCTCTGTTTTCAGGTGTTCCTATTTGTTTGTTTGGGCTGCCATAACAAAATGCCACAGAGTGGTGCTTGAACAACTAAAACTTATTTTCTCAGTTCAGGATCAAGGTGCCTGCAGAGTTCTAAGGAAACCTGTCCTATCAAATTAAGGTTCCGCCTTTATAAGCTCATTTAACCTTATTTACCTCCTAAAAGCACTGTCTCCAAATACAGTTGCATTGGGAGTTAGGGTTTCAATATACGAATTTTTGGAGGTGAGGGCTGAATTCAGCCCATAACAGTATTATTTGAAACTATAGAAATAATATAGTGTCTAAAATTTTGGACACTGAAGAAGAGGACAAATCCTTGGAAGGATGCATATTTGGAAAGTATGAGATTGAAATACTTCACTAAAAGAGGCTGTGAAAAAGAGACAGAAGGAGAAAACGGCTTTAGAATTACACAGACATCAAGAAAGAATGCAGGGTCAATTCATAATGTAAAATGTGAAAAAGTGATAAAATTTGCTATGGATTATGCAAATGTAATTGAATTTCACAGTCTCCTTGGGTGGTAGTCAATAGTAACAAAGGGGTTGTGGGAACTAGATTACATAGCAAAATCATTTCAGAAGTCTTCAGAATAATTTTTTACATAATTATGACAGGGCACACATAAAGTAAGATTTTAGGAAAGGTATGAAGAAGAAGCAGAAGAAATAATAAGACAATTCAAATATACATCAACAGTTGAAAGGACAAATAATTAATTATATATTCTTATATAGAAAGTTGATATAAATGAAAGGAAGGGAATAGTGATATGCACACTAACATAGATTAATATTATAATGCTTACAGTATGTAAAAGAAACCACAGGAAAAGAGCACATAACAAGCCATTCCATTTGTATATATAAACATAGAAAATGCAAACCAATCATCAGTGACAAAGAACAAATCAGTTTTTGCCTGGGGATGGGAAAATAAGAATACAGAGAAGCAGAGGAAAGGGCTATGAGGGGCATGAAGAAAACATTTAGAGGTGCTACTGTAATTCTTTTCTTGATTGTGGTGCTGGTTTCACGGGTGTATACATATGTCAAATTGTACACTTTAAATATTTGCAGCTGGTTGTTCATTTAAAAAAGCAGAATTGTTTTTAAAAAGAGGTATTATTAATTTAAAAAAATTCCTGAAATACATTAACAGTTGAATTCGATGTTATCTGGCATAATGTATTCCAGATAATTGTTCCCCAAATAGTTCATTGAGCCATACATAGTAAAATTATATAAAGAAAAGAAGGAATCTTTAGGTTAATGGGTCCCAAAAAGGGAAGAAACAGTATGAAAAAATCATGGTGCTGCACATATAAAATAGTAAAAGAACAGTTTTCTTTCTTTCTTTTTATACCCAATATATTATTATAATTTATATCCAGATATGATGCCATTCATAGATTGGAAATTATAGACACCTTTTTTAAGAACTCAGGGAGTATTTTGCCATGAATCTCTCTTTAGAAGAAAATAGTATAATGATATCTAAGGGGTGATTTATTAAAGCATTGCAAAAACCTGAATATGAGCATTAATACAGTTAAATGTGCAAGTAAAACTTGTTCAAATGATGGGATTTAGGTGACTGACAGATCAGAATATACACATTATATATCCTATCTGTGTACAAATTATATAAATAACAAGAAATGCAAAGGTTATGTGAAAAGAAGGCAGGGAGTCACATCAGTTCTCTCTAGTTGCCTGTTCTGTTCCAGGTTAAATAATTGATTTTACATAAAGTTTTTGGGGGCAAGTGTATTTTTAATAGAGTGTAAATATTAACAATTGTTATTGTTCTATATGCACAGATATGGAGTTGAGGGGACGGAGAAAGGAAACAAATCCACTAATTTAATCATAGCTTTTGATTAATAATAGGAAATATTATCAAAATAATTATCAGACTAAAGATATTAGAGAAAGATTAAAAATTGTAAAATCGAGTAGTACAACAAGAATGCATGTATTTGTAAATATCAAAATATTCACATATACCCCCAAACAAAAGAAAATAGATCCAATAGTGAAGTGTACTAAAAATTCTCATAAACATAGTAGAAAATAATGTTAATTTCTACTGAAATGAAAATAGAGGTCATAAAAATATTTCAGATCTATGTTGCATTCAAAAGATAAACCTTAAAATAATAGATTTATAAAAATTGACAATTAAAAGGAGGGACAAACATATGGCAAATAAATGCTAATTAAAAGAAAGCAGATGTTGGTAACATGACCTTCAGACATTTTAGAATTCACATCCAAAGCATTAAATAGGAAAGAGAAGAACCTTCATAATGTTGAAAGTTACATTTCATTATGAAGACATAAGTGTTAGGAATATCCATGCACAAAACATAAAATCATGGAAACAAATTATTTTTTAAGAAATTATAAACAAGGAGAAAAGAAGATTCACATACTGAGGCAAAGAAAAATTTATTTATAAAAAGAAAACATTTTACTCAGTCAAGTGAAAGGCATGAGAGTTAATGGTTAGCTCTCCTACACTTTACCTCCTGTAAAGCTCCACAGAAACCTAATATGCACCTGTGCTTAGGTATTTAAGTCCAGTCACCAGCAGATTTATGCCTAAAACCCTTGAGAGAGTAAGGGAGGGAAAGGTCTTTCCCCCAAATATAAATATCGCCATAATTAAACCTGCAACTAATTGCCATTTTATAGAACGTAAGGCCTAGACTCACAGATGATTTCACCAGGTTTGAGTTCAGTATCTCCACAACCGTGAAACCTGAACTGGGGATACAGGCCAACTCAGAGCTTATGCCATATCCTACTACTACCGAATGGTGGTCACTATTCAAACCAGAGAACGACTCTAGTGGAATATTAAAAAAAAAAAATGTAACTATTGTGCTTATAGAAGGAAAAGTGAAATAATAAAATATATCATTATAAAACAAATGGTAAACAAATATAGTAAGATAGTAGATTTTAAGTCCAAATATATCAACAATCACATTAAATGTAAATGGGATAAATATTCCACTTAAAAACACATGGTCAGACTTAAATAAAAAACAAAATAATGTTGTTTAAAGGGACAATTGCCTTATATATAAGAATATAGAAAGTACAGGTAAATCTGTCATAGGGATGTTGTTATTTAAACCTAAAAATGTTAGACCATTTTTCTTACTGAGAAATAGTATCATTTTCCATATCATTTTAAGACAGTTTCAAAGCAAGAAGGTGAAATTTTCAATGTGAGTGATAGCAGTAATGGATTCTTAATCTGTCTTTTGAAAACTTTGGAAAGTGTTTCTTTACATGAATTATAACAATTGGATTTATTTTTCAATAAGCTAGATGATATTAAGAACTTTTTTGATGAGTGAAGAAATTCATTGTGTGTTTTGCTATTTGCACCATGGTTTAGCTCCCTAAGAAATTCTTATATTTTATTTTCACATAAAAAAATAAATAAATAAAGCCACTTCAGTCTCTAAGTGATAGGATCATGGTTTTTGAGATCTGATTTAATTGAATTTTTAAATTGGTGCCATATTAATTCTATGTAATATGTTTTAACAAGTTGATTCAAATAAAAAATAATGTCTACTGGCTTTGGCGTATTTTGGTGAAAATAAGAATTAATCTCTAATATTGGTGGTATTTCTATAACTACCCAGACTCTAAAAAAACAAAACAACATTTCTGTGATGATTAGTGATGTTGAGCACTTTTTTTCATATGCCTATTGGCCATTTGTATGTCCTCTTTGGATAAATGTCTATTCAGGTCCTCTGCCCATTTTTTAATTCTTTGTTTTTTTGTGTGTGTGTTGAGTTGTGTGAGTTCCATATATATTTAGGATATTATCTGCTTATCTGAGGCATTGTTTGAAAAAATCTTTGCCATTAGGTTGGTAGTCTCTATATTTCGTTGATGGTTTCTTTTGCTGTGTGGAAGCTTTTTAGTTCGATATAGTTCCATTCATTTATTTTAGCTTTTACTTCCCTAGCCTTTGAAGCTAAATCCATAAAATCCTCTTTGAACCCAAGGTCCATAAGTTTAGTATCTATATTTTCTTCTATGCAGTTTATTGTTTCAGGTCTTATGGTTTGGTCTTTGATCCATTTTGAGTTAATTTTGGTACATGGTGACAGATAACAGTAATGCAAATAAAAACCACAATGAGATATCACCTCACACCAGTTGGAATGGCTGTCATCCACAAGACAAATAATAACAAGTGCTGGAGAGGCTGTGGAGGAAAAGGAACCCTCATACACTTTTGGTGCGAATGCAGATTGGTGCAGCCTCTATGCAAAGCAATGTGCAGCTTTCTCAAAAAATTAAGAATAGAATCACCATATGACCCAGCAATCCCACTCCTGGATATCTACCCAAAAAATCTGAAAACATTTATCAGTAAAGATATGTGTATTCCAATGTTCATTGCAGCTTTATAAGTGGTGGCCAAGACATGGAAACAACCAAAGTGTTCTTCCATAAATTACTGGATAAAGAAAATGTAGTATATATATACACAATGGACTACTACTCTGTCATAAGAAAAGATGAAAGAGTGCCATTTCCGACAACATAGGTGGATCTTGAGATTATTATGCTAAGTGAAATAAATCATACAGAAAAATCCGAATACCATATGATTTCACTGATATGTGATATATGAAACTGAAAACAACAAAAGAACAAGACAAACAAACAAAAACTCACAGACAATAGTTTAGTGGTTATCAGAGGGTAAGGGGGAGGGGGTGGTAGATGAGGGTAAAGGGGGTCAAATATATGGTGATGGAAAGAGAACTGACTCTGGGTGATGAGCACACAATGTGATACATAGATGATGGACTACAGAATTGTACACCTGAAACCTATGCAAATTTACTAACATTTGTCACCCCAATAAACTTTAATTAAAAAAATAAATATAATAAAACAAAACAACAAATCTTAATGTTATGATTACCTTCTCAATACTACTACCAATAGCCCCTCCCTTCACATCTCTGAATGGTAAGAGATGGGACAAAATTATTTACTTAATATCAAATTAGGTTAAAACTCATAGTATTCAGTATGATTCAACAGATGGGAAGAAATGGGGAGGGCATGGTGGATTAAGGTCACATTTTTTCCCCCAAAACTACTATGCATGGAAAAAGAAAAGCAATGGGATTTATAATAGCTACAGTTTATTGAGATTTGTTGAAATTGACATTAAACTATAAAATAAGATGCACGTTATTTTGGGGCCCGAAATTTGAAAAACAAATGTATTACATAAAGTTATTGAACTCATTTTATTCATCATAAAATTCATACAACTACTCATCACGTCAAAAAATCTACAACCACTGTATAAGACGCACCCAGTTTTTAGACCCCAAATTTTTCGAAAAAGGGTGCATCTTATACATGGGGAAATATGGTAATTTCTCCCACAAACCATCATTCCCTGTTCACATCCTCCAATATAGGCTCACCCTTTTCTCTCTGCTGGAGCAGGAAATAAGTCAACTTGATTAATGAAAATAAGTATCTCATTTTTAAAAAACAAAATAATTTAAAATACATTAGAAGCCATGTTGTGTAATGAAAAACAAAATTTAAATCTCAGACAAGTATGTATTTAAATTGAAGAGGTGCCCTTTATAAGTTCTGAATGCTAAACAATTTTCAGAACTATGGATTACTCATCTGCATAATGAGTATAGCCATTTCTCCCTCATAGAGATATTGTGAAAATTATTAATAAAATAGCGTAAGGCATCTATGAGGATCTTAGCCCCGAATAGGTGGTCTACACTAAACATTACTTCCCTTACTGCTTCCCTTATATATTTTTCTCCTTTTCCCAAATGCAGCTTTCTTGTATAATTCTGTACTTCTTTAAAAAAATTTTTTTTCTTGCCTTTTATTTGGAATTTAAATTACTCCTATTTTAACATTCTCTCTTCTCTAGTTTTACAGTCACATGAGTATTTGTGACCCAATGTTTTCACCTTGCTTCTCTCACAACTAACTAGTTTGAGATTAAAACTATTTGTATACACAAGTTTCTGAACACAAAGTAATTGATAAAATCTTGATATCTAATTATTTCTTAAACCTGTAATGTTCTAAGTTTGTTCATCAGCACCAAAAACTGAAAACTTGGACATTTGACAGGGTATATCTAATTTCCAAATTAATTGTTATTAAAATAAAATGGACAGTGATGAAAATGAAATGAGACAATAACTGTATTTTTTTCAGGTTCTTGGAAATGTTATTAAGAGAATATTTGTTGTTTCTATAGGCCACCAAATAGATGGAAGATGGTCAATTAAGTCTACATTTCACAATTTATGTTATGATAAAATACTCATGTTGAGCTTAATCTGTCATTTTCCATTCAAGTGTTTAATGAAAACTATAAATCCTCTGTCTAGTAGCATTTTAATCATACCTATATTCCTGGAATTCAATTATCTCTTTTTCTCTGAAAGTGGATAACAATAATGACACATCATTTTTTTTTTAAAGGGAACTAGTAAATTACCGGCAAAGTAGAACATTGTGAAGTATTTTTAAGTGCAAGATTGAGTCAGGAAACAATAGATGCCTGATGAATTACATTTCTAAAGTTTCTTTTAAATTACTCATATTATTAAGTTATGTCTGCTTAGTACTTTGAAGGAAGAGAGATTTTTGTCATTTAAAAATCTTAAATTTTAGAAAACAAAATTGCGTTTATCTACGTAATCATTCCTCCAGGTTTTTAGCAATTACTTTTATTTGAGGCACACATTATGTCTCTGTAATACAAATATGCATTTCTTGTTTCAAAATCCCCTTGATTGCAAGTGCCAGTTTGCTTATAATGGTTCAATAGTTGAACCTGGTATGTCGCTATCAACCTGATTGTCCTTCTAAGAAATAGTTTGATACTCTCTTAGTAACTAGAGCCTCTGCAATTTATTTTAAAGCAATAAATTAATATAGGCTGAGACTACTGGCTACAGAGCAATTTTTTTAATTCCATATGTGACACATTCATAAATTTGTTATTCTTTTGAAATTCTATTAGACATAAGACATAGTAACATTTAGGTAAAATAACATTTGTGTGAACTAGCTTGTCAAGTAATAGAAAAGTCCATATCATTATTTGTATAATAAAAGGGATAATATGATTAAAATAATGAAATGATGCAATTTTGAAACAATCATTTACTGATAAAATAATTTATGTTGTGTACAGATATTACCTTGGATAAATATTGTGCCAAAATAAGAACTAGTAAGTGTGAAACATTCCAAAGCTTAAATAGTAGGGTCTGGGGTATGTAAGTTGGGCAGATGATTGCTTGTTTGGGTGTATTTTCATTTGGAAAAGGTGAATTGTTTTCCTTGTAGAACAATTGAAAAAGCTACTGTACCGATTCTGTTTAAACAATGAACTGTTTGTTGAAGCAAACATTTGTAAGTACAGAGAAAATTGAAAATTGTTGATGGCCTAAGATTGAAATGCTTGACTTGTGTTTTGTAGTAAGAAACTTAAAGACACTATAACCTTCAGCAAAAAGTAAATAATAGACCGGCTGCTTGAAAATACATGCCTAATTTATTTTATTTGTGAACACTCCTATTAGACTAATGGCTATATTATATAATATATTATGCTATATTATACATTACTCAGTCATGGAATGCCTTCTTTTTTTTTTTAATACTAACCGTGCTGCTAGTATCATATTATAGCTTATCCATTCTCTCCATGGTCTTATTCAAAATACACGGCATGATGAGTAACTAGCAAAAGGAAGAAAATGTATGTGTTGAATTCAGTATTTTGAACACTGTGACTTTTATGAAACAGACTTATTTACTGAGATGCAGTAAAAGGAAGGAAATAGATACCCCCCAATTAGCTTACTCCTGCTAATTCCTTCACCATTCAATGTTTTCATTGCTATCATGTGATATATAGCAGCTGGATACTAAGATCCAGTAGTGAACATAACATACTTCATTCCTGATGATACAGAATTTGAAGACTCACAGATGAACAAAACAAAACAGTAAATGGATATTTACATAAACTGCTTGCTATTGTGCCCATTGCTAAGGAAGGGGAGTACAGAGTATTTGCTGCCTGGCCCTATTTCAGTAGGTCTCAAAGCAGAATATTTTTATGGTCTGAGACAGTCCCGTTAACAGTGGATGTAACATAGGCTAGGGTCAATGTGTGGGAGTGCGACTTCCTGAATAACCGCTTGACTAAAGCTGTGCTTCTGTCTCAGTTGTTTGGTCCAGAGCAGCTTAAGCTGAGTGAAATTTCTAAGGGTCAGTAAAAGAGCAGACCCATAAGACACACCCCCTTTTAAAGTTCCTATTTTATTTCTGTCGTCAGGACTGGGGTGTGGTCCTCACTGGTCCACCACCAAAGTTGCTATCTCACAGTAAAGTGTTCATCCCACTCTGACTTGTTCCATAAGTGGCAAGGACTTAGCGTTGAATCAACCAGTTTTACCTTTTAAATCTCAAAACATATATAGCAATATTAAAAAACTAACCTCGTGTGTTTTCTGCAGATTTTATAAAGTATAGCATTTTTGCTTTATCAAAATACATAAAATACATAAAAAATATGTTGTATATTTTTTTTCGTCACCTATCTAAATAGGTAAAACAGAAGCAAGAAAGTAACATATCCTATTAAGTGAGTCTCTACACTATTACATGAGATCACTAATCACCATTTACTTCAGGGCCAGGCAGAGTGAAGCTTCCTACAGTTATACACCATAAAGTAATTTTATCTTACCTTGAAGTGCTCCCACATAAATTCACTAATTTACTCATTCATTCATTCTTCATTCTATAGTAACTTACTGACATCTACATGAAACAATTTTATATCTTGTGGAAACAATGATAATTTAAGCATTTCTTTATAAGTAACAAAATCAATTCTAAAAAAAATTAAGTAAAAATATATATTTAAAAAGAAAAATAATGGTACACATAAATAGTTGCTGTAGATGCACCCAGATCTCGTTGATGTGTATTTCATCTATACCTTTTTTTCTAAATTTTTGCTTAATTTTCTTAAAACTGTTTTCTCTACATGGGGAGTTACATAGTTGGCAGTTGCACTAGATTCTCTTGCTTAAATATTTCTGTAAGTAGCAGCTGAAGTTGCAAATTGCAGAATGGGCTCTGGCTAGTTTATCAATAAATATAAATCATCAAAAATAGCTCTGTTAATCTTCAGAAGAGACCGTGAGTCAGGCTTTGAAGCAGGCAGAACCAGATAATGGCCAGCTGAGGACCCACTGATACCTGAGAGCATGCTAATCTAGTGTAAAGCAGGACGATCAATACTTCGACCTCATCTGTCCCCAGAACCCACAGTGCTCTGCCACACCTATGGCAAGAAAATAGCTTCTGTGTGACAGCAGGATCCTCATAGTGTTTGTTTCTGGATGACATCTCCAATGGATGAGTCTGGCTGATGATCCTTAAACATACTCATACCTCACTGCTGAATATCACTGCGGTCACCTTTGAAGGACACCCCTTGGGAAGCTATGCACAGATGCCAGCATCTAGTCCTCCCTTCAAAGCAATTTTGGAACTCTTTTTCTGGAATGGCCATCAGAGCTGTCATTGTATTACACTTGATGTCCTGAATGTAGTCAAAATGTCTTCCTTTTTATATTTCCTTTAACTTGGGTAAAGAAAGAAGTTATTGGGGGCCAGATCTGGTGAGCAGGGAGGGTGTTCTTATACAGTTATTTGTTTACTGGCTAAAAACTCCCTCACATACAGTGCAATGTAAGCTGGTACATTGCCATGATGCAAGAGCTATGAATTGTTGGCCAAAAATTCAGGTCGTCTAACTTTTTCAAGTAGCCTTTTCAGTACTTCCAAATAGTGAACTTGGTTAACTGTTTATCCAGTTGGTACAAATTCATAATGAATAATCCATCTGATGCCCAAAAAGTTTAGCAACATCATTTTCACTCTTGTTTTGGACTGACAGAACTGTTTTAGTTGTGGAGAATTGGCTGATTTCCATTGTGCACTTTGACACTTTGTTTCAGTGTCGTATTGGTCTACCCATGTTTCATCACCAGTGATAACATGGCCCATAACGTCATCTTGCCTCTCCAAAAGGTCTTGGCAAACTTGGACTCTCCTTTGCTTTTGTTCACCAGTGAGCTCCTTCGGGACCATTTTTATACACACCTTTCTCATGCCAAGATTTTCAGTTAATATTTTCCTAAGGGTTTCTCTTTCAAAGTTTACTTGGTCTGCTATGCTACTCACAGTCAGCCAATGATTTTGATGCAAAATTTGATGAATTTTTACAATGTTTTCATCAGTTCTGCACATTACTGGCCACCCTGACCTCGCTTCATCAGTGATGCATTCTCTCCCCTCAGAAAAACGTTTAACCCGTTTTTACACTGCCGTTTTCTTCATGCATTATCCCCATGAACTTGGACTAACATGTCCCTGAATCACTTCCACTCTTGCTAAGTTTAACAGGAATTTAATGTTTGTTCATTGCTCTAATTCAAGCTCAGACATTCTCCCAACAGCACACAAAAACACTCAATAACAATAATGAATTCCACTCAGCAAGATACCACCTCACATCAACAGGACACAGCTGTGAGACACTTGTATACTAAGGTTATGAAACTTGTTTGTAAGTGCTGCCAATGTAAGTGCATTGCATGATGTAAGTAACTTGCATCATGGCAAGTTCGTGAACTTAATTGTCAAACCTCGTATTCTGTGACCTAATAAAAGTAAATTTGGGGAAGTGAATTCCTAAATACTGATTTTGGGAAAGTGGTATTTCTAAGGCAAATAATGATCTAAAAACAGGACTCTAAACAAAGCATATAGTCACATGCCTATTTTTGAACTATGTTTTATGGCCCTTGGGATGGTGTGTTCTGATTATATCACCTTATATAATAAGCCTACCTCTGTGGCCCGAGAGTGAGGCTTTGGGGTTGACAGTCCTCAACACCACACGGTCTGTTCTAGTAATAATTCCCCCAAAGGAAAGATACTGTTGTTACATACATACATACATTGAACTTTCCCAACTAAGAAAAAACATGTATACATACATTCACACACACATATATAGTATCCAGGTTTATTTTTTTTCTTGTTGCTATGTATAGAGGAATATTAATTTTTTAAATAATATATTCTAATATAGATTTACATATTATATATTTGTTTTTAAAATAAATGTATTTATTTTTTATATTCATATAATATCGTTTACATAATCATATATTTCTTGTGTAAGATGGCTTATATTTAGGAAAAAAATAAACTAAGAAAAAGGAAAATAGAGAGCTCTAAATTCCCTGTCATCATTAAATACTACGTAAAATAGATACTTGGCTTTTGGAGGGTATAGTAATGAGAAAGTTTAAATCTGCACATTCAAGAAATTTTTGTTTAACTTTTCTTGATAGGATTTGCCATCAAGAGAAAACAGCTATTTTGGGGCAAAATTACATCTATCACTCACAAAATATGACATAGAATTTCTCTATAAAAATATTACCAAAATATAAAATTTTCTTTTTTCTGTAATAATAACTGTTTTGCATTCAAAATATCCTTTGTTGACATACAAACTGCAAATGAGGAGACACATTGGCCCCTGAGATTTTACTATTTCAAAAATTTAAGCGAATCTGAAACAGGTAGACTCCTGCTTTAAGAAAAGCTTAATAGACTCCATGAGCTGTGCAAAGATGTAACAGGGTGATTCAAGAGCTAATGAGCTCCTTGGTTGCGGATGTTGTAAAAATAAGGCAGAAATCAGTTGATGAGATTCAGATCCCTTCTGATTCTTAGTGACACAATTTAACCACCTCATAGAAGTGATGTGAAAGCTCTTTGAAAAATGTTGCATATTAATTTACAAATGTAGATACGTTTTGTTATTGTTCTTGTGATGCACAGCTGTAGACTAAGTATTGTTTCCATAGTGGCCTAAGAGACTTGGGTGTAACTTTCAAGATGTGCATATTTCTTTTAGCAGAAGCTATTGCCCAGGTAGAAATAGTAACATCTAGGCAACAGCAGAGCCAGCAATGCAAATTTGGTCTTTTACATTCTGAATCTGGAACCTTTTATTACATAAGACATTCTGAAACATAAATGAATATTTCAAATATGCAAAGTATTAAGCTTAACTTTATATTTTACAAATCTATTGACATTACAGCATTAGGATCTGATTTTATCCCTTGAAGAAGTATATTTAGTAGTTTGTGAGCACTTATTTTATTATTTAAATAAAATAATCGATAAGAAGTAAAATCATTTAATATGTTAGCATTTTTTCCACTCCTTTAAAATAGCAGGATATTTGAGTAAAATGAAAATGGAAAATAATTAAAGGAAGGTTAGTAATATTTTTACTAAACCTCAATATAGTCTTATTTATATTTGGTTTGAAAAATGTAATAAAGTTATTTTGTCCAGAATTCAAATTTTTTAGAATTTTAGCAAAAAAGGAGCATTACTGGGCTTAAAATATGCAATGTAAACATGTAATGTACAATATGTAATGTAAATGCTAGTGATTTTTAGAGCAAGAAATGGTATTCTAGGGAAAAGAAAATTTTATTTTTGATGATGAAATCACCAGGTATAAAAGAAAAGATAGTTGAAAGAATATAGACTAGGTAGGAATACAGAAAGAAGGACTTATAGTTGCCCAATTAAAAAAAACAAACTGTAAAACAGAAACTGACACCTTTAAATGACAAGAGAAAAAAGTCAGAAGGGAGAAATACTACAAAGAAAACACCAATGAATTTTTTAAGAGAAAGTAGAAAAGAGTCATTCAGTTATCAATTGTTTATGCTGCCTGGGAAAAAGGATCAACAAGAATGAATGAAATATTCCAGTATTTTTAGTATCCTTTTTTTAGCAAAGTATTGTCAATTTCTTAAATATAATTTGCTAAGTACAAGCTGATATCATAGTATATTTATAGTATGTTTACTAATTTTGAAAATAAATTGACTTCATTCAAAAGCTAATCACCACTGTACAACTCTTTATACTATTATATAAGATTTTTTTTCTACCAAATACAGAACTCCAAACCATAAACTTCTTATATTTTGAATATCTCTCTACTCTTATGATTTAAGAAGAGGCAAAACTTAATCAACCTCTTTATTACCTACATTGTACTTACTGGCATGATTACAAATGATAATATTATGTCCCCATTAGAACAGAAAACACTGTTCCATCTCTTCAGTGGCAGATTATGCCAAAGCCAGAGCAAATAAATCAAACTAAAGATGGCTAAAGTACTCCCTGATAAAGACAGGAAATAAAAAAAGTGCTTCCAGAGCAGTCCTCCATCTTCTTCTAATCTCCTTACAGAACTCTGTACATGAATCAGTGTGAAAAAGTTAATTTTGTATTCTACTTTAAACAAACCTTGTAGGCATAGAAAATCCTTACGTTCTATCCATTTCTAGGAATGTGAATTATTTGAAAACACTGTACACACTATAGTTTGAAAAATTCTTACAACACTCTAATAAGCTGTGACTTAGGCTGTGATAGTACAATTACACACAGTTTGAAAAAAATAATAATCTTTTAATGTGTTTATATGCAAGACCTTATATTGGGCTGTCGGAAAAGTTATGGCATATTTTTTCTGTTTTTCACTGCAAAAATGCGTCATGACTTTTCCGACAACCCAATACTTTGTCCTTATATTTAAATAGTCTTTACGATGGAGGACAAGCCCATGGGAGAAATTTTTATTTTCATTTTTTTCTTTAAAGCCAGTGATTACAAATATGTTCATAGAATTGCACCAGCTCCTCCATTCCCCTCCTCACTCACCACTGAGCGTGTGCACACACACACACACACAACTTTTCTTCTGTCTTACACTTAACCAGATTCTAGCAGGATACAGAAACAAGGCAATATCAAAAGCTGTAGGGGTTTCATAGTTTGTTTCTGAATGGCTGAGTCCTTCTTAGATTATTAAAACTACTACAGGTAATGAAAAGCTTTGAAACTTAATTTAAAAATAAAACAAAATTGTAAAAAAAAAGTGCAATTAACACAAATGCATCAAGAAAAAAGGAATAAGAACAACAAAAAGGAATTAAGAAAAAACTATCAAGTGTATCATTAATTAGATATAATCTGAATAGATTAAACACTAAACTATGTAATTGAATTATTGATATGGTCAGAATGAATTTTACAGTCTCTATTTTTATAGATTTAAAATAATAGTAATAAATTAAACATTTACTTTCCTTTTAACCGTTGTCAGGGATCCATGTTTTCATGTAAATGCAAGTCCTGATATTGTAATACTTTTGCCAAAATAAACTCTTTTAACTATTTTTGTATTATAAGTCTACAGGTGACAAATTCTCTCAATCTGTGTCTTTTCCGGAACAGTCTTTATTTCTCATTAATATTTAAAATATATTTTCCAATGGGTTAGCAGGGGTTTTTCTGTTTGTTTGTTTTTGTGTTTGTTTTTTTCATTTTATGTATTCCAATAGTTGGCCTTCTTGTATTTTTTTAAATGAGAAATCTATTTTTATTTCTTATCTTTGTTTCTCTGTGTGTAATGTTTCATTTTTATTGAGTTTAAAGATATTCAATTTATCTTTGATTTTTAGAAATTTGAATATATTTTCCTGTGATTTGGGGGAATTTATTCTGTTTCGGGTGTCTAAGTTTTAGGATTCTATTTTGAGGATTTAAATTATTCCTGGAAAAGCCAGGCCATTATTTCTGCCCATATTTCTTTTGCCCTGTTCTGTGTTCTCCTGTTAGGATTCCAATTTCATATGTGTTACACCAGTTGATATTGTCACACATCTCTTGGAAGCATTGTGTTTTTGTTTGTTTTTTGTTTTTTATTCTCATTTCTTTTTGTATTCCAATGTGAGTATTTTTTGTTGTTCCATCATTAAGTTCATATATTTTTTTTTCTCACAACTGTGGTAAGCCTCCTGATGAGTAATTTGAAAGAATTCTTTATCTCTGCTACTAAGGTTTTTTTTTTTTAGATATATCCTTCTGTCCCATTTATAGTTTCTCTTTCTTGAAGTTCCTCACCTATTTTGTGCATTATAAACTTTTTCCACTAGAGCTTTTTATTTGTTTATCAGAGTTATTTTAAATTCCGCATCTGAAAAATGTAACATCTGGGTAAATTTAGAGTTCAGTTCTGTTAGTCTCACTTCTGTATGTTAAACTGTTTTAATGATTATGATACACACTGTATAGAACAAAATTAAATTGAATAGTATTTTTATTTTTTAGTTGTTACTTCTCTTCCTTTGCTAGGTCAAAAGTGTGGGAGTTTGGGTCAGTTTAATCCAGAGTTGAGCTATGTTTACATTTGTTGACACAACGGTCTCCTTCTGTGGCACACTGCCTAAAACTTCCTCTAGTGTTACCTTGGGATTCAAGTGCTCATTGGTTTACCAGATGGTCTCAATCACTTTTCCTCTTCAACCTTAAGTTTCAGCACCTTCCCGTAAACATGTACTCTGGAAAGAATCTTTCTACTTCCTTTGGCCCAACTTCTAGTGATAGACTGCTAATTCTAGTTCCTTGGTACCTGCTGTTGTCGTGTTGTGGATGTAGGGTTTTCTTTTCTCTTGGTCTTCCTCTGCTTTGGGTAGGCTCTGTGACCCCAAGTCTCTGACTGTGCCATTTCCTCATTGGTAGGAGTTGTCTTATGGTTTGGGCCCAAGAGAGTTTGCTGTCCCATCTCCAGGGGTAGAGGGGCTTTTCCCCCCTTCATTGTTCCTACCCATACAAGTAGGTCTTCATATGCCGTCAAGGTAACAGAGTTTGCTGTCCTTCTCCAGTGGCTTAGGGCTTTTGTTCCTCAGAGCAGAAGGGCTGAGGTAGAGCTTCATATCTTTCATGCATTTGCAGCCATGCACCGTCTCCCGGCCAACACCTCCAACAGAGTTCCCTTTCATTTCTCTCACCCGTCTCAGTTTTTCTCATGTGTAACTTGTGAGGTCCATGGAGCCTGAAGCCTGCAAGAGGCTGTGAATTACCCTTGCGTCTGCAGACCTTAGAGGTTCTATACTCGTGCGTCAGTCTACTTTTAACTTTTAGGAAATTGTTAAACACTTTAACTTGCATGGAGGCTCCTGTTTTCTTCCATTGTCATAGATGATCCAAGCTCATCTCTCTGCCTTGCCTTGGATTTCCTTAGAGTTCAGAAGAGTCGGTTTTCTTTTGAACTTGAATCTCTGGTGAGTTCCAGAAAAGTCGTGACCTTGTAGATTATCAAAACTTTTTCTCAGTTTTAGGTTGTGGGAAAGTCTCTTTAAAGCTTTCTATTTCCTGGGTTCAAGCCAGAAGTCTGCTTCTCTAAATATTTTTCTCATGTCTGGGCTTTCCTTGGTACCAGGGTTTCAGAAAACAGGAAGCATCTGTCATATGATGTGATGATTTGACTTAATAAGTATCTTTCCAGGAAACAATCTGAAGAATTTTTATTACTACCCAATAGAAATCTAAAATCATATTTAAGGTGATTGTAAATTCCATTTGCTGTTATAAACCTTTGATAAAAGGATTGGGGATAAACCATAAAAAGCTACCTTCAAAATTAATAGAATCATGGAAAAGACATTTTTTTATTTAGAAAGCAAAATAATAAGATCAGGTATATTTATAAATGTATGGTAAATATGTCATTAATATTCACCTTTATTTTATTGATTAGTACCTTTTAATACAATATACATGAAAATAACAACTGTGTTTTGATAGAACTTTGAACTAGTAATTCTTTCATTCTATTATTGCTCTGCCTAATATATAGTTGAATGATCTATTCAGGATACACAGTGTAACTGAGTAAGTTAACTCATCAGTAAGAGGCTTCTACTATATAAAGATAACACCCATATGCTGTCATTGTAGAATTCTTTAATTACTGTGTGGAGCCATTCTTTTGGTAAATTATCTTTTTATTCAAATGGCACCTTGATATAATAAATGCAGAACAAAGTATGATTCATCCTTAAAGTAATATGTCAAACCATGACATCCCCAATGAATAAAAAAGAAACACTGTTCTGTGTTATATCCTGTTGGTTGAGATTACATGTGACTATATAACTAATAAAGATATATATATACACACACACACACACACACACACACACACAATCTAGACAGTATGCTTATTTCTACATTATTAAAGTATTCCAATTTTATGAAATTACAGCTAGCAAAAAAGTCTAAAATATAGTGATTATTTACTTTAGGAGGTACAGAAATGTTTTCAGCCTCATAATGTCATAATATTTTATAAACAAATACATAAGTCAATAATTAGCAAGATTGTCTAATCATTCATTTAGAAAATTGTACTTTGGGCACAGGTTTCATTGCTGTTTTTAATATAACACAGAAAATTTCTATTATATATTATTTTTAATGACTGACATTATGATTTTGTGTAAAAATCGATGTTAATTTAATTTTAGTTTTTATGGGTTACTTTGAACAACTTGTTATTTTTGAATATTAGTTTTTGTGTGATGATTTGGCACTTATATTTAGTGATCCTTCATTACGAATTTTCTTACAGAATTATTTATTCTTTCTCAGTATGTCTTTTTGTCATTTCAAGGGTGATTTGAAATCAAACCCGACAAGACAATGTGCTCTTGTAGGTAGGAAACATGAAGTCTCAGGAGGGTCTTCCTTTCATTCTACATCTTACACAATAAAAACAACTCTCATAGGTTTTCAGGGCTTTCAGGTGACATGCTCCCATCTAAGTCAGTGCTAATATGCTGGTGAAAATGATTACCTTAGTGATTATTGTCTTAACTGAAAGCTACCTCTATCTTCTCCATATATATTGTATGTATATTGTGTATTCCTTAGTAGATTGTCTCTAACCAAGCCAATGGCAGTCAGCAGGCAGTTAAGAGGACAGCTTTGTAATAAAGGTGCCGTGTTGAAGTCCCACCTCCATCCCATAACAGCTCTAACTTTGGGTGACTCCCCTAAGCTCTCTGAAGTGTAGGCATAGGATACTGCAATTAAAAAGAAATAAATAAAGAAAGACCTCATATAAATATCACATGTATGATTGACTCTAAATATCATTTTAGGTTGCAGAAGAGAAGAAAATAAGTCAGAAAAATAAAATTAAAAGCCATGCCGGCCTCAATAGAGCAGTGTTGTCATGGGCTGTTTAAAAGTCTGAATGTCAATGGCAGTCAGTTGGTCACAGGAGACATGTCAGGCAGGTCATGGAATGAGTGGCCAGGTATCTTGCTGTATGTAAGATTGTTGGCTTATACTGAATATAATGTGGGTTGATGAGGTGTCATTTATGTTCGGCTCTTTGGAGGAAGTATTCTGTGAAGCGGGTGTCACACTGAGGCAGGCCATGAATTCATGAGTTTTGTGAATTTTTCTGTCCTCTAATTTATCTTTTGAGAAAAGCAGACTTGGTTATTTCTTCATGCCTTGCATGCAGTATAGGTAAATAGAGGTTACTCATAATAAACAGAGCATTCATGAGACCAGGAATTCATGCTTGACTATGTTGTCCGAGAGAGTATGCTCCTTATAGAAAAACACACACATTAAATATTTAAACAACTATGTTTTAGTGTATTATTTGCTGCCTTGATAACAGAGAAAGCAATAGTCAACTTTAGAAACACAACACCTAAATCCCTCTGACAGAAAGCAAAAGTAAAAATGTGTACTCATCAACAGGATTTGAGTATAAGGTTGTATCATCCCTAGTGCTATTATTAAACACTCTTTTTCAAAGCATGACAAACCAATGTAGTGAATAATAGATAATAGCCAGTAATAATAATAAAAGATGATAGCCCAGCTGCCAATGAGCATGTTTTTGTTATTATATATAACAGTGAGCAGTAAACATTTGGTTTGTATGACGTAATCATGGCAGACATGGACAAATAAAAACCACACTCCACATGGATGGAGGTGTGTAGCTCCAAGTGATTTAAGGGTAGCACATGGGCCTGACCAGGAGGATACCCCCATATTTCCTGCTCCAAAAACTAACTTGACATCTCTAGTGTTCTGAGGTTCCTCTCGATTTTTCCCCTTTCTTCGTTAATTAGAAAAAAGACAATTTGCTTTTACTCCTGACATCTCTGAGATTTAATAAAACATTTTTGAAAGTTCATCTGTGAATGTTGAAACATTGTAATGTTGTGTTTGTTACTAGCATTTATTACAGGATGAGTGTGTGTGTTGTCAAAGTATTCTTTGCAAAAAGTTAAAAACATGACTCTCACATCTGTCATGTGTCAAAGTTTTCTTTATCTCTTTAATGAGGAAATCAGTAAGATAATAAAGTTCATTCCACGGAGAATACAGACTGGTTTATATAACCAGTGAAAGAAAAAAAAAATAAATTGCTTAATAAAATTTCCTAGGTTAATAACAAATTGTTTAATTTCCTATAGGACAATAAAACCACCTTTGGCGTTATCTTTTTGCATTTCTAAGTCTTTTAGAGCTTAAATTTTAATGTCTGAGAATGACTTTGAAAGACACACAGTAACCGTTCCTCCATATTTTCACATTTTAAATAATCTTAATAGTATATTTAACCTCCATAGTTTCAGCTATGATGTTTGCAAGTCTTCCTAACTTTCCAGGTTTAAGAAGAAGTATTTCATACCTGCATATGAGCTATTATACTTGAGAAATCCCATAGCTTTTCTCATTCATTTGAAATTTTATGGAGAGAGGTTGTCAAGGATACTAGCATTTACTTCTCTGTTGGGTTTCTCTTGCTGTTGTTCCCTATCAGCTTCTTTGTTCCTTACACCAGGTATTCACTAAGTAAAATATCTCATCCTTGAAACATCACAACACAAGGTGTTCACACACATGTGGTATCTATAATTAATTGATAACTTGGAAGTTCCCACTTTTACTGAAAATGTGTAACGAAGTACTGAAAATAACTTCTTTTTCAGAGCCAGTAATATCTCACATCCTAGAAATATATGATCTTGGGGACATGTCTCGCCCATAATCTCTACAGGTTTTTTTCTTTTTTTTTTTTTTTCAGTTTCAGTTTCAAAACTTTTTCCTCCCTTCTGTGTACATCCATCAAGCATTATACCAAATATTTGAAAAAGGCAAATGAAGCAGAGTTCAACTGTTTTCTTCCAAAGATTCTAGCTACTTTAAGGTTGGAAATGGTACAAACCCTAAATAAGACAAACCCCACCACACTGAACTGGACAGGGCATTTCACATTCTGGTAGAGTTGTTACTATAGTAAATAAGTGCCTAGCAATGTGTTAATTTCAACTAATTCACTTACTGCCCTGGATTAAATCAAGTTTTCAGGTTTGGAATTTGTTTGGATTGAGAGGTATTCTTTCAGGGACAGCTTGTCTCTAATGTTGTTTGCTCTTGGTGAAGGTTTCGCGTGGATTAAGGTAGTTAGGGCTCCTCGTGGAAGTGGTACGGTCCTAGACGCTTCATCAGAATAGCTGTTAGAATCCAGGCTCTGCCACAGGGACAGTTGTCCCTCTCTTAGCATGGCTGTGAGGATGTAATCATTTCCCACAGTAAGCACTTAGGGACGGAGCCTAGCATAGAAAATATTGTTCGTTGGGGTGGTGGTGGTTGTTGTCAGACAAAGCAGTGACATGTTAAAAATGCCCTACTGTTCTAAAAATATTAGGTAAATACATTTGAAGCAATGATAACACTCAAACTCAGAAATAAACATGCTGTCACTTATTTTCGTAGAAAATAAAATTGGTGATAGGTGATACTCTATTGTGAAGGGAAAGAAAGGGAAAATCATGTGGCTTAAGTAGGCATGTGATGGACTGAAGAGAGAGGTTAATGGATTTGGAAGGGTGGGTATGGGGGCTGGCAGGAAACGTGTGGAGAGTTAAACATCCAGTTACTGTTGTAGCAAAGAGGTAGATGGGCACAAAGCAAATTAATGTTCACTGCTTGTTGTAAGATAATTCTTCATAGAAAATTTAAGTTTAAAATAGTCTGCATAAATGTGGATTCTGTCTTTTTCTTAATATCCTGTCTTTTATATGAGTAGTTAGTCCCGTCAAAAAATAATGAGAAAATAATCACTCCTGATGGTGACACAGACTAATATTGGCAAAAATATTTACTCTAAACCAATCTTACTGAATTACATATCTCCACTAGGGGGAAAAGAGTCTAATATGGCAAGAATGAAGGTACTTTTAGCCCCCATAATTGCTGTAAACAATACATTTTATTGAAACTCTTCTCTCCCTGAACTGTACTCAATTTGAATTTTATATAGCATTGGCCCCTGAGAAATTATAATGCAGAAAATAGCATTACATTTTTTGTGGGTTTTTTTTCCCCATTCTTTAAGTTGGACTTGCCGAAAAAAACAAACAAAAAAAAGTCATAGCCTCAAAAATGTACTCCATGGAAGGTAATGTCATTAAATCATTACCACAGTTCTTTTCTCTGTGCTAAATGAGCTGAACCTTTTTGAACAAAAAAAGTCTGTGTTCCTTAAAAGGGCATAACTAGTAAGCCTCAGCAGCTGCTTGCGGCCTCGCCAATGAGATGTCCTCGTGTTTTTTCATGTCGGTGGACATGCTCTCACTTCAGAACCTGGAGGAACTGGTTGCACCTAATGTGCTTTATCTGTTTTATAGACTTAATTGCCTTATTAAATATAATGTACCAAAATGGAACCCCTCATTTTCATCTTGTCTTTCTATCTGAATTTCTACAACATTGATTTACTCCATTGTGGAGCCCTTTTAAAGAGCATGCGATGAGAATAGTCTAAAGTTCCGCATAAGCACGTGGCACTGGGTTTAATTGCACGACTGTTTAAGAAGCCATAGGTGCCAGAAGCATCGTGTTTTAAGTTTTGTCTCACGATACAAGTATAGACATGGATTTTGCTGACTCAACTAAAGGATCCTCAACTTTTCTTTTTTCTTTTTTTTTATTATTTATTAACTTGGCTAAATTAAGCGAAATACAGGAAACTTTTCATTGCCTCCATAAAATAGTCTTGATTTGAATATAAAGGGGAGACTAAAAATATGCATTAACTATGTTTTCTCTGGAACTGAACAAATTGTATGCAGCTGACGGTGAAAAATATGATCATGCTAAAAAGCTTCAGGATCCCATACCTTGCTGCAGAGAATATGTTGTGATTGTACAGTACACTAAATACATTTCTGCACACGTCCTTTGAGTCTCACATGATCGTTGTAAGGCAGTGCAGCAAGCATCCTTCCCACTGTACAGAAAACTGAGGTGCAAACTAGCTGACTAAATCTTTGCAATGAATCAGAATAAACGAGAGCACTTCATAAAAATATAAATGCCCGTCCACTCCTAAGATCAACTGAATGAGAATATCTGTAGAAAAGGCCAGGGTTTCCAGTGTTCAATAATCTCCCTAGTCAATCCTCAAGTAAGATCAGCAGCCCCCTTCCCCTCCTTCCTACTGCGTGAATTTAGGCTGAGTCTAAGCACTCTGTAGTGAAGTGATGAGGGCACTAGTGCGGTGACTGTGAACTTGGAGGTGCACGAGTGAGGGGGATCGGCTCCCCAGTCATGGAGAACACTTCAATTAGGCATCTGCATTGGAGGACCCCATTGAGTCTCCTTGCATCCCTGTCAGATATGCTTTATCAAATACTCCTTTACTGGGACATTTGAAGAAGGAGAAAGGCAATGAGGAGGGGAAGTGTCACCAGTATCCCCCAAATTCCATTGTTTTTGGTTTAGGGAGAATGTGTAGAATCTCTGAAATACTTCATTTAAAAAAAAAAACCCAAACCTGTCACAGTTGGATGAGAGCCTCAAAGACAGACCGTTATGTCTGGGCCTAATGGACCTTAAACACTGATAAAGTGAGTGAAGGTAGAGACTTCTTTCCCATGGGTCTGAAGCATACAGTTTATTTTTTCTCTCTTAATGGTATATTCCATTTTGCTTGGACATAGAGGTAATTTCGGTAATCTTTAAAGAAGCTTTGAATAATATGATTCAACACTAAGAAGTAATATTTGAAGCTTGATTCAAACCTGGATAAAATGTCAGGTTTTTGAAAGAGTTAACTATATTTTGATGATGTCCTACAGACAATATGCCCTTTCTTCCTTTTACTTTTTCTACCCCTAAGTCCTCAGAATTACAACTCAACGCTTTATTGAAAAGCTCCTATCACCACTTTTCAATGCTTGAGATATGGCATCTTGTATAAAGATTCCATTTTTGAGGTCTGATTTTGAGTTCAGATAAATGAGCCCAGAGCGTTACCTCTGCAAATGGCAATTTACAAGACAGGAGGTAATACTTGCCTGGCTATCTGAATTCAAAATTTAAAACATCCAGAAAAACAGCCATCTTAATCAGCTCACTATGGCTCACAGCATTTTATGGGGTTTTTGTTTTGTTTTCTTTGTTTGTTTTCTATATTTTCCCATCACAGATTCAAGTGGAAATTTTAATGTTTTATTTAAACTATGCCTTAGGCTAAAGAAGATCACCTTATTTCAGATAGGAAGCAAAAAATGTAGATACATGTGATGCTAGTGTGATAAGAATCAATGTAGTTAGACTTGACAATTTCAATAAATAATCTGTTTTGACTCAGAGTACACTAACGCAAGGCATTTTACAAACATAAATACATTTGCAACAATGGAATTTCAGCGTAGCGAGTTTGTTCTTCCTCTGAAAATATAAGATAAAGATTCATGAGTACTGGGTGTATACTGTTCTAGGAGAACACATAAAGATACCGTAATACTATTTTTTTTTTATTATTGTTGGTTTCAGGGGTACAGAACAATGCAATAGTTATCCTTTTCACCCTTCACACAGAAGCAACCTCCCCTCCCGCATCTACTGCCATCCCACCCCCGAGATCATACTTATCTGTTACAATTCCATTGACTCGATTCCCACACTCTATTGCACGTCCCGTGACTATATGTGTATATAATGATAGCTGACACACAACACTATTACTGTTAAGTAGTTCACAGAAGAAACCAGACAATTGTTATCTCCAGAAACACAGACATTTTATCTGTTAACAGTTTTACCCTCACCACATAATAAATAATCATGAAAAAATAATTGATTGAATGATTCTGGCTTGGGGATATTATACAGCTCATCTTCCATGAAAACTTAAAAAAAAATTGATCGTAAAGTATTATGAGTATGAAATGAGTTAAGTGAGTTAGAATAGAGCCAGAAATACAGCTCTCAAATGTGTTATTATGTATATTATGATGAATATACTAATAGTTTTATTGTGGAATGCCAGAATAAGCTAGTTACTGTGACTGTTCCCGTGCTTCCAAATGAATCAAGCATGTTTTTATACCGAACATGAGTAAGATGGCAAGACTATACATCCCTGATATTTAAAAAAAAACAAACGTCTAGTTTCCCAAATCGCTAATTATACTTTGTGACATCCATGTTAAAAACTTTATTAAAAATGTGAAATACATTATTGTATTTCATAGGCAGACAACAAACAAAATGGGATTGAAATCATGCTCCTGACTAGATGGCGGGCCCTTTCTTTTTGTTTTCAATGCTATCCAGTGAATAGGCGAGTAAGGACATTTAGTACTCTGAGAGTGCTGAGCACCTTCCCTTATTTTCCTGTCTCCCAAGCTGACTCTACTTCACATAACGTACAATGGATTTTTCCTAATATATTTGTTTCATGTTAAGAATGAATGCCTCAGTGAGCATTTAGAGGTGCTTATGTATGGGAAAAATGTAAAATTTTATCCACATAAGGGCTAACACCTTGGGTATAAGATAACAAATGCATTTAATTTAGGTAAACGAAAACTGTTATTAACCACAGTGCAACTTTTAGAGTTAGCCTACTTTTCAAGTGTATCTGAGAGACTGCACTGAATGAATGTTTCCCTCGGTGTGGAAAGATTCAAGCTGATTAAAACAGTCAATATGATATACCACGTTTCAGTTCTCCCAGGTACCTAAATCTGACACATGATTGGTTTATGGCTCTTGCTGAGAAGAGATAATGACCAGCCAAGGATTTCCTTTTTTCAAACTGTGTTATTTACTTTCTGATTTTCCTCTGCCTTGCTTTCAATTTGCAGTTGGAGGCTAAAGAGTTACTCTTCTTCAGGTTTATGGATTTCAGTCTAAGATTTAGGGACCCTGAGGGAGATCACTGAGGATTCTAGAGTCCTATATATATGGTCTGTCACCTGGATTTATCAAAAGTTTTTAGCTCTGAGAATCATTGCAAAGTCATTGTCCACATATGTTAACAATCTTGGACCCACAAAAAGTGAGGTTTCAGAGTTTTATATTTGCATTAGAATATTTTATATTTATATGTATTACCTTAACACTGGGAGGAACCATTTTAAGGAAAAGATGGAAGCTCCTTGGAATCTATTGCTATAATTTTGAAACAAGAACAAGCAATTCCTACTATTCTATAATTTATAAGGCCTAAAATCAGCAATGAAATGTAGAGTTAAAAGACAGCAAACATAATACTTGGACTTTTTCCTAATTAATTAATTTCATATATACTTATCTCTTGCTTATTAAGGGTGAGCCATCGTGTTAGGATGTGGTATGAGAATAATGAATAAGCATTTGGCCCAAAAATGCCAAAAGACCAAGGGATATAAATTGGTACACATCTGAGCTCAAATTCATCATCATGGAAAGATACCTGCACAATCCTGAAATTTTATTTTAAACATAATTTGAAATAATTGAAACTTTGGTGTAAATGTTTAAATTTTTATAGGTGTAGTGCAGGACTACAATTTCTCATAAATTCTAAATGTTAGATTAATCCTGACGTTACTGTAGATTATTATTAGGCTACTATGCTTTGTCAATCCCAAGTGGAT
This sequence comes from Hipposideros armiger, assembly GCF_001890085.2. NCBI lineage: Eukaryota > Metazoa > Chordata > Mammalia > Chiroptera > Hipposideridae > Hipposideros > Hipposideros armiger. The sequence goes on along the minus strand of NW_017732076.1, from coordinate 740,777 downwards.
ACTTTCATTCAACTGTGACCTGTAGAGAAACAAGGTATATATTTTTTATATTTCTGCAAGCAAATAATAACTTTATTTTTCTTGTGACCTCATGACTTAAATGGAATTAAATGGCTAACCATGAATTGTAGTTCTTAAGGGACACTTTGCTTAGTGTGATTAATGCTACTGCATTAAACAATTCAATATAGATTAAAACTATTATATATTTATAATCTCCATTATTAGGTGTATATGTTCATTTACATTGTTATTATCATTTATTGTCTCATAATAAATGAAGTAGTCTACTTAAAATTATCTAACATAATCTAAATACTTGAATTAATTGTGATTGTATATTTCCATATTTAATTATTTATTGAAGGTATCATGAGTCTTGCTTTGGTAGGTAAAATTAAGATAACAATTCTAGCACTTGCCTTGACACAGGACAAGAGAGCAGGTGATACTGGTGGATGATATATCAGCTCCCAAGGAAGCAGTGATAGTAAAGAGGTTAGGACTTAAGAAACAAATGAATGCAAGTGAATCTCATAAAATATATTTCGCACATTTCTTCTCTGTACCAAGCGTGTTCTCTCATGTGCTCCCATTTTATCCAGATCCCCTGCTTCACTCTCCTAAAATGCTCGGGGGGCATGGTTTGGTAACACTAGTTACTGTTGAATTAGCTCCAGAGGCTTTCACTGATATTTAACCTTTTTCTTATTGACCAACCAATCTACATGCCCTCAAATCAGTAACCTAACCTTTGACATGTGGACACTAGAAAAAGAAAAGCAAAGTAAATCTAAAGATAGCACAAGGAAGGGCGTCATACCCATTAGAGCAGAGATAAATTAGAGAATTGAAAACTAATAGAGAAAATCAATGGAACCAAAATTTGTTTCTTTGAAAAGTTAAAAAAAAAAAAAGATGAGCCTATAACTAGACTGACAAAGATAAAAAGAGAGAAGAGTCAAATGACTAAAATCGGGAATAAAAGAGATAACGTTGCTATTTATTTTAATGAAATAAAAAGGATTATAAAAGAGTACTATGAATAATTGCTATACTAATTAATTAGATAATCTACATTAAAATGGACATATTTTAGACAAAATTTATTGGAACTGACTCAAGAAGAATTAGAAAACCTGAATAGACCTATAAAAAGCAGAGATTAATTAAAATGTTTCCCCCCAAGGAAAGCTCAAACTCCTCCCAAGAAAAGCTCAAGTTCAACTGGCTTCCCTGGTAAATTATACTAAACATTTAAAGAAAAAATAACACCAATCTTTTACAAGCTGTTTTAAAAATCAGTGATGTATAGTCAATGTGGAAGTGGAGGCTAGACACCCTCTTCAAAAAACAGCAGCTTCTCGGGCCTGCCGAGTGGCGCGATGGTTAAGAACTGGCTTGGGACGCCAGAGGGCCCCGGTTCGGATCCCACATATGAGGGCCAGTGACACTGCCCAAAGGCTGCAGCCCCTGTGGCAGTGGGTTGCCATGGGCTACCGTATGTAGCCAGCAGCCAGTGTGAGCGGCCAGCAGCCGCAGTGAGCAGCTGTTTAGAAGCCGGCGACTGATCTGACTCACCTGGGAAGAGCGCAATGACGGTGCCAACTTGGGCCAGTGAAGCAACGTCCTCCACAACTAGTCTGAAGAACAAAACGACAGCAACTTGTCTGTTCCCCCTTCCCCCAATTCCCCAATTCAAAAAAACAAACAAAAATAAAAAAACTAAACAAAAAAAAAACCCCAGCAGCTTCTCCTCTGTCATTCTCTAAGATAATAGCAAAAATAACTCAATGCAATACCATACGCATAGAAAGTAACTTCATATGCATGTCATATACCAATATAATAGTAAAATGGTTATATGATGCACCTGATGGATAGCGCAGTGGTCAGATTTCATTTGTTTCATATATTTTATTATCTTTCCTTTTAAAAGAAAATTCAGTTAAGTACTAAAGATAAAAAATGCTGATATTTCTGGTAAATTGTTCTAAATTTTACATATATAAGAATAATCAAAGATTGTGTTTTAAAATTAATTTTATCATTGTCGAATGTGAATCATTCTGCTTTACTGTAATGTGGATAAATCTTCAGTGATATCAACGTAGTTGGTTTATCTGTTATTTATTCATAATGGGCAGGTTTTCATTATTCATTTTTCAGTCACTTTATAAAAGAATTATGAGATGTTTTTCATCCATCTAGCCTAAAAATGATTCGTAATGCTACACTATCACTATGATTATCTCTTCTGATTTCATTGACAGATTTAATATTTTTTTCACAAGTCCTTTTTTTAATATATAAAGTTTTAATCAGGGAACGGAGTTGAACATTTATCAATATTTCACAGTGTATTAGCTGATTATTTCATTGGATTCCACAACATTAACCAAAACCTATTGTATAACATGGTATTACTGCTACAAATTCTTAAATTACTTGTAGAAATATAATTTAATTAATGTATAACTTACCAAAATATAGCTGATAAAATATTGACAGGGAAGTTTGGAGACTTATCCATGAAAGGGTTACTGTACTGTACCCTTCTTGAATACTTTTTGGGATAATATATTTTTTTAAAAATTTTATCAATGTATTTTACAAGAAGTGACATTTATACTATGCAGAGATCAACCTTTATTGATACACATTTATGGATTCATTATTTACCTGAAAATCTAAATAATATATGAAAGACTTGTACCCATTGTAATCATTATAAATTTTTATATACTTTCAGAATGTACAGGATACTATTACTTAAATTAAAAATGTTTTTTGAATAATATATATTTTTGTACAGAAAAAAAGCAACCAGAGTTCTAATAGTCTCTATTTTTAGTCCAGAGTTATAACTGCCATTCTCCAAACTCATTTGCAGCCAGATTAAAAAAAAAAAAAAGAAAGAAAACAAATAACTCCCCCTCCCGAAAAAAAATAAATAAAAATGAAGAACAAAGAAAAATCTCCCTCTTTATCTCATATTCATATATTGAAACTATTTACTGGTGACTCACTCTTGGTTTTAATATCAGTTTCGTATCACAGTATTTTTGACTGCTTGTATCTTAACCCATTGTAGCTTCTTGGAATAGTAATGCAGTTCAAATATTGGGTGGTCGGGAAAGTCATGATGTATTTTTCTATGTTTTGCAATGCAGAAATGTTTCATGACTTTCCCGATGATCCAATAGATATAGTAATGATATTCAAGGTCATACAATTTAATTCGTGAACTCATCCTAGAAAAAGTGCTACATACTTCATTGCTGAATATCATTATGGTCACCTTCGAAGTACTCCCCTTGGGAAGCTATGGACTGTCATCAGTGCCTAGTGCACCCCTCAATGCAATTTTGGAACTCTTTTTCTGGAATGGCCAACACAGCTGTCATTGTATTACCGTTGATGTCCTGAATGTCACTAAAATGACTTCCTTTCAATATTTCCTTTATCTTTGGGTAAAGAAAGAAGTCATTGGGGACCAGATCAGGTGAGTAGGGAGGGTGTTCCAATACAGTCATTTGTTTACTGGCTAAAAACTTCCTCACAGACAGTGCCATGTGAGCTGGTGCATTGTTGTGATATAGGAGCCATGAATTGCTGAAAAGTTCAGGTCATTTTTGTGAACTTTTTCACTCAGCCTTTTCAGCACTTCCAAGTAGTAAACTTGGTTAACTGTTTGTCCATTTGGTACAAATTCATAATGAATAACCCCTCTGATCTCAAAAAAGGTTAGCAGCATCGTTGCAACAAGTTCATGAACTTAATTGTAGATCCTACTCTCTGTTAACTACTGCTTATCCGAACCTCCTAACATATGATAATGGGCTATATAATCAAACAGTTGAATTCTCATACTAGCAATGCTAAGATTTTTAGTCTTCATGAAAAATTTGAATGACAATTACCTAACAATACAGTTATTGTAAGGATTAAATGAGAAACTGTATTTTCATTGCCACACCTAAAATAAACTGCAAAAATGATTTCTTATTAATTAAATTACTTGATAACAATTATTAATAATAGAAGTTATTACTATCTGAAGCTTTATTTCAGTTTTTATGTAGAGATTTTGTTTCATCTGGTTCATTTTTTTTCCCCAAAGCTAGACATGACTAAACAGTTATCAATAAAACAAGGATATGGCCACCTTAATTCTTTTCTATTCAAGATCTGATTACCAGGTCCCTAGACAGTGTGAAGAAGAACCAATGTAAATTTGCACAGAAGAAAAGGAGATACCACATCTGTGTATGCTCCATCTTCCACTATTTTGATAGCTTTATCTCCTAGGAGTACAATTTAATACAAACTATATTATGAATTTCTTTTAGATCCTGAAATGTACTGATCATTTCCCTGGCTACATAGAGGTAGAATTCCAAAGTGATTTGTCAGTGGTAACATTTGATTCTAATTGAGTAGTCTAAGATCGTTTCACCTAAACTTAGCTCTTGAGGTGAGGGATAAAAATGTTAGGTATGTAAGAAATACCTTAGATTCAAAATTTTCCCACATCTCTTTCATTCTTTTGGAATACTGAGATGGAACAAAACATAATTGCTTAGAACCAAAGTCAAGGTCTGTTAGCAAAATAGAAACAAAACAAAACAAAACATACCTGATTTTAAATTTTGTTCCTTAGCCAGTAAGTTGCATTATCTTTAAAATGTAGTCTTTTATTTATATAATTTTACAACTTTACATATCCATGGAACTTATATAAGATCAATACAGACTCTAGGCTGTATTCATTAGAATACATGTAAACTAAGAACTCAGTTTAGATTAATCTTATAAAATTATATAAAATATTTTTGTTGCAAGTTTCTACATAGAATTTAGTGGAATGAAATATTTTAGGAATGACCGATGTAATAGAAAGCTTTGTATTCCTGTGCACATTTGTTAAATAAATGTCAACAATTATTCACCAAATGTTCTTTGTCACATAAAAGATAAGTATATTGGTGCCTGTTTATTAACTTTTTTTCTTTCACGGGTATAATTTTGTTTAGTTGATGGGTAACTGGACTTATTATATATTGGTAATATAGTAATCTATTCACTCCACTTAGGGATCTTACTGTATGTGTTGTAGTCATTTGTTTATTAGGCGAAGATCTTTAATATACTGACAAAATATCTTGAATTATTTTGAATGACTGTGAACTTTATTTTAATTTTTGGTAATGATAGCATGATTTACTTTAAGAGCTTTGTTTTTGAAATGGTACTGAAGATGTTTAATCATCACTGCACATTAACATATAATTCCATCACATAAAAATTCTAAACACTCTTAAGTCTCAATCTAAAAATTCACTGTATGATCAACATGTTTAGAAATTATCTTCACAGTTTAGTTTAATCTTCATTTGACACTCATTCTGTTAATGCTTGCATTTACATTTCTTTTTTTTGACATTTTATTTACATTATTTATTTATTTATTTATGCATTTTTTTTTAATTAGGAATTGGGGGATGGGAACAGCGTTGGGGAATCGGGGAAGGGGAATAGACAAGTTGCTGTCCTTTTGTTCTTCAGTCTAGTTGTGGAGGATGTTGCTTCACTGGCCCAAGTTGGCACCATCATTGCGCTCTTCCCTGGCGAGGCAGACCAGTCGCCGGCTTCTGGATGGCCGCTCACTGCAGCTGCTGGCCCGTCATGCTGGCTGCTGGCTACACACGGTAGCCCATTGCCACCCACTGCTGCAGGGGTTGCAGCCTATGCCGTTGCCAGTGACTCATGGCAGCCCAGCTCCAAGTTGAGCTGTTGTTCAGCATCTTAGCTGTAGAGGGCAGTGTCACTGGCCCTCATATGTGGGATCCAAACTGGGGCCCTCTGGCGTCCCAAGCCAGTTCTTAACCAATGCTCCACTTGGCCCACACTGCATTTACATTTCTTAATGCCTCAGTGTAGTTATTAAGACTATGCTCACATTGAATCACATAACTAAAGTGAGAAGCTATTTTCCTGAAGAATTTGATTTTAGTGTGATCATGCAAATATAGTTCCCTGTTCCAACTTCATTAAGCAACTCTTATGGCTATTATATATGCTCCATTTGATAGAGTGCAAGATTCTAATCATATGGTTATTCAGTCGTTTGTGATTTTACTGGGCAGAACACTTATCTAAATAACGTCCTTATTGATATTTATTTATTTTGTGGGGCTAGATAAAAGAATAAGAAAAAAACTCATGACAAAACACTATTTGACTGCTGCTTTAACTGCAGTGACATGATTTTCAACTTAAGTTCATTTCAATCTAGTTTTGCTTGTCCATAAGCCATCACTTCATTTGATGTTATTTGTGTGATAGTTTCTTTAGAGTTAAAAGGGACCAATTATTTTCATCTCTATTAATAAATAACCTAATTTTGAAAAAAAATTGAGCTCCTACAATGAAGGCTAGTCTAAGAGAATTTTGATTCTCTTACATTTACCACTTTTAACTTCAAAAAGCAGTTCCTTTGTAATAAAGATGGATTTAGTTAGTATAGTATTGTATAATTCATATTGTGCTTTTATATGGGTTTTCTAATTGGAAACTTCAAAAACCAACTCCAAATATGTCATAAAGATATTGCGAATTCTGTTATACATGTGTAGAAAATATAGTCCATCTTAAAGCAAGCACATTGGAGCACTGATAACAAATGCTTGAATCTGTACTAGTGCCTTGTTTTCTTAAATTTTGGGGTCTGAACAGATATGCATGCTATGTGATAAATACCCCTTTGTCAGAGCACACTTGGATAATATTTAGATAATAATAACACTATAAATAAATAAATGGATAATTAATGGTAATTTTAAATATATTAATGCTAAAAATAACAACAAATAATTCTTATTCTGTATTTATTATATAGCAGTATTTTGCTGTCCATATTACATTTGTATTCCTTATAGAAATCCTTCAGGTAAATAACATCTTCATTTATATGAAAGAAACATCAATTCTGGCAATTACTTATCCTCCCCAAGATTACAAAATATTGCCATTAATTAGATTAAACAATAGAAATAGTCCAACAGTAAAGACCATAAGTGAGTTTATACCTTATGACTAGGTGAGACTCAATGAGGTCAACCCAGGAGCAGGTGGCTTCACTGGTGAATTCCACAAAAACATTTAAAGAAGATTTAATGCCAGTCTTTGTAAAGTGCTTCAAAAAATTAAGATGAAGGAACATTTCCAAACTGTTTATGAGGTCACTAATACCCTGATACTAAAGCCAGGTAAGGATGCTATGATAAAAGAAACCTATAGAACAATATCCCTGAGGACTATAGATACAAAAATTTTAAAGAAAATATTACCAAGCATAATTCAACAAAGCATTAAAAGGACTATACACCATGATCAGGTAGGATTTATCTCTGAGGGGCAAGGATTTTTCAACATGCACAAATTAACAAATGTGATATAACACATTAATAGAATGAAAGATATGTATCACATGATCATCTCAATAGATGTAGAAGTGCATTTAACAAAATACAACATGGTTTCACGATAAAAACCTTCAACAAATGGGTATAGAGGGAACATACCTCAACATAATGAAAGCCAAATTGGCAAATTCACAGCTAATGTCATACTCAATTGTGAAAATTTGAAAACTTTAAGATCAGGAACAAGACAAGGGTGACCACTCTGACTATTCTTGTTCAACATGGTACCAGAAGTTTTAGAGAGAGCAATTAGGTGAGACAAAGAAATAAAAGACATCCAAGTTGGACAGGGAGAAGCAAAGCTGTTGTTATTCACAGGTGATATATTTTTATATATAAAAAATCCTAAAGACGCAACCAAAAAACTTGGAACTAATATATGATTTCAGTAAAGTTGTAGGATACAGAATCAACAAATAGAAGTCAGTTGCATTTATATACAATTACAATGTGACATCTGAAACAGAAAAAAAGAAAACCATCCCATTCACAGTATCATCCAAAACACGAAAATACTTAGATGTGGAGATAAGGCAGGAAGATTTACATGTTAAAATTTAAGAAGGCTTTGGATGAACTGCACTTCGAAAACCAAAATATCTGGCATGGTGACATAAATTAGAGAAGGTGTAGTTGGGCATATAAGTAGCTCAGCTATATCTGAGTTTCCAAATGAATAATAGCAATAATAATGATAAAGAACCATTCCTGGTCAGCAGTATACAAAGTTTATTACACAGTGTGTTTCCATCTAGAATAACAGCAATAGTAAAGGGAGTCATACTCCAGGGAAATAAAATAATTTCTGAATAGTGAAAAATAACTCATACTCTTGGAGTTAATAGTGCCTAGATGCCAAAAAGTTTTCCCAACTCCTATCTGGGAATATTCAGAGTACGATGTAATTCTCCATGTAGTTGTTCAATGCAAAACAATTATTCAGCGTTGGAGGCCAATGTAGTTAAAAGGAAAAACTGTCTTGTCTTGGAATCTAAGGCAAAATCTGTAATAAAAAAACTAGTTTACCTGGTCATGTGTTTGTGAGATGGGAGACCTCTGGGCAAATGAAATCACTCTTGAACAGCTGCCATGAAACTTGAACTGTGGACTGATTTTTGTTTAATAGTATCTGTGATTGACTGTCAGGTATAAATTCCTTGATTTGGGAATTGGGTGTGGATTACTTAGGGAGAACATGTAATTGATCCCACAAAACAGTACACTTGTGAGGGTGAAAGGGGTGCAAATCAGATGAACGGTAGGGAACTGATATAAAGCAGGACCATTGCCAGCAAACTTGAAGGTAGGGTCACCCACGTGAAAAGATAACATAATATTTCTTGCAGTGATTTTCTTTTCTTTTTCTTTCTTTCTTTCTTTTTTTTTTTTTTTTTTACCAAAAGACATCGCTAGCTCACTGAAAGAAGAGACTTTTTCAACATTTTGTATCTTTCTTAGTTACAGGCTCAGAGAATTATGAGTTCAATAAATGTTTGCTGAATGAATTAATAAATAAAGAAAGGAAAGAATATCCTTAGTTCATCTCTAATCCTTCCTTTCTTCAAATTATTATACACAGGTGTTTAAGGGAAATGAGGTCTACAAATAAAGTAGAACACCACAATGTAACTCAAAAGAAATTAGAGGAAAAATAAAAAATGTTCTGTAATTTACACCTACATTAACTGTGAATGTTAACAGATTAAGTATTCCATTTCATTCACATAAATAAAAAATGATTTAAATTATTAATGTACTCAGATGAACTAAAAAAGAAAGAATACTGATTTTGAGCTAATTAGAACATTTTGACATAAAATGTAGTAAAATTTCTAATAATTTCCATCATCATATTATGTAAAAATGGAACTTTAAAATAATGTCATAATTGTTATTAATTTCTTTGGAATTATTTATGGAATTAATAATGGTAATATGTCTCTCATTGCTACCACATTTGCTATAATTTCCTTGTACTATCTCATTTGTTAAAGCACCTTGCATATTTAACTAATTGATGTGATTATATATATAACTTTTGCCCTTTATCATAGTGCAGGTGAAATAAGATACATTATGTGTAGGTTTTTAGCTGCAATTGAGTGCAGATTTTAAGGAAAATCATAGAATATGAGGAAAACAAAAACCGTAAATAAGAAACAGATTAATTGAGATGAAGGATGAAAATTTCTAAAGTGCTTCTGGAAGAAATCATGTGTGTGTTATCAATATAGCAATGTTACTTAAGATTATTTTCTCATTTTACTTTTAACCAATTGTATAGGACAGTATCATTCTTTATAGTTTAGAATATGCCGAAAGTGACATCTGGTATACTATGTAATAGACTATATGTGGGGCAAACAGGGAAAGCTTGGATTGATGGTTTCCATTTCTGCATTTAAGTAATAAATGTGTACATTCTGTGTGGTTAAAATAAGTACAGGGAGGAACTAAAGGATGAACAAGAAATTAGAAGGAGGGCAATAGTGGCAGGTCAATTTCAGAAGAGAAATCAAATAAAGGAGAAAGAGATGAAAAACACATAATTAGTTAATAGTAAATCATAATCAGTGGGGTAATGAGATAAACTCAAGGCACCTAAAACAAAGAGTAATTAAAACTTAAATTTTCATTTCTGACTTTTTAAGTCATTATGTACAAAGTTTTCATTATAATTATTTAGCTTCACAGTTGGAAAGTAGGCCATTTTTATAATGTCATTTCCAGTTAGGAACAAGTAGCTGCTGATTTATAACTTATATTCATTAAAAAGAAGAGATAAGTAATAATAGGTGAGAGAATATTTTCACCCTAGAAAATAGATGATGAAAGAGAAAACTAGATTTAGGAAAATGTCCACATCTCAAAAGTGTATGGGCTTTTGAATATTTAGGAAAGATAGTGGCAAGTAGTTCTCATTCAGACAAACTAATTTTATATTCTTATTGAGTGGTGACATTATGT
>NW_017732076.1:724915-729403 GCF_001890085.2 Hipposideros armiger | reverse complement strand
GGTCCTCATATGTGGGATCCGAACCGGGGCCCTGCTGCTCAGAGCTGGTGTCCCAAGCCAGCTCTTAACCAACGCGCCACTCAGCTGGCCCCATAACTTTTAAACTATGGGGAATGGTGGGATGGAACTTTTTTTTTCAGATATTTTAAAGAACTCCAAGAAAGTTAGTTGAATCTAAGTTCAACAAATAATAGGAGTGGGCCAAAACTGTCACCTCAAAAGATGCTTCATGAGGAAGATTACTGATTTCAGGGAATGAAAAAACACAAGATCATCATATAGTACCTCTATTAATACGCCTATTATAAAATTTGGATATCACAGTGTAATAGACATGATGAAGTTGAGGACATAGAGATTAGGGAGATAGTGAGAGATCTAGAGGCTACATCATAGGAATGACTGGAGGAAATTGATGTGCCTAACTTTATAAAGGAAACTTAAAACGTGAAGTAATAGTCATATTCAAATATAAAGCTTGAAGATGGGCTTCTATGTATTGTATGTATTTCCGAATGGAATGAGAGCTAGTCGTTGTAAATTAATGAGACACATTTCAACCACAGCAATAGGAACAACCAGAGTTGTTTCTGAATAAGATGAATTTCCCTCTGACATCAACAATTTCCCGTATGGAAGCTTGCACACAAAGGTTGGATATTTATTTGACCAAGATGTCGTGGAGCAGATTCTTCCTTGGATGGTTTCTTTCTAGTCAAATTTATCTTTACACAATTAGACACCAATGGATGAAAAATATGTAGTAGTATTTGAGTCCTTGAGACTTTTAGGATGTGAAGTTTTATGGATGCAACATTTCTGTGGAAGGAGTGAAGGAAGGACGTGGAAGGGGAGGAGGGGGAGGCACATAAGAGTGAGGAGGAGAAGGAGAATGAGAAGCAAAACAAGATCAAGAAGATGAAATAGACCGCATTTAAAATAGTCATGCGTTTTCTGCAGAGTATAGAGAAATCAGGAAATCCAAATTTAAGCATATAATTTTTTTGGGCCAAAAATTACAGTGGTCAGAGAGTTAAAATAAAATGAATTCATACACAAATTCATAGTTAGCTTTGGAAGCACCAAGACTAAGATAGCAATATTCAATTGCTTATTAATTCTGTATACCATTAACTGATATATTTCAATTTTGCTATCCTACTTGGTATAGCCCAGTTTAATATACTACATGTGAAACTGAGGATGTGGGGTGAGGAGGGAAAGCTAAACTCAATGGGGTTTGTTTTTGTGCTGATGAAATGTTCTAAAGTTGTCTGTTGTGATGATTGTACATATATTTGAATATATTAAAAGCCATTTAATTGTATTCATTGAAAGAGTGAGTTGCATATTATGCAAATTATAGCTCAATAAATCTATTAAAATAAATTAAACTAAGTGGATATATGTACATCTGACTTTAATAATCAATTGAATGTATAGCTTATTTCATCTCTTGAACTACAACTTTCTTTGTAAAAATGAGTTTTGTCTTTTAAGCTATATTTTAATTTGTGAAACAATACATTTTATAGCTTTACTAAAACCTTCAGAATACCACTGTAATTAGTCCTTAAATCTTTGCATTATATACTACATGCTGTGTTTTTATGTTGAAATAAATATAAAGAGAAGAACATTAATAAAGGGAATTCATATGATTGAAGCAGAGAAAGTTGCAATTTGAATTGCTTTGAGGAAAGTGAATTATTACATTTTCCACGTATGTGCCTTAATAGTATTTGCATTTATCAACTGGAATTTGATATAATGTTTCAATTAACAAGATATTACTTTCAAAGGCAACTTTATTTCTGAGTTGGGTCTATGCACTAGTTAGGTTCTTCAGAGAAACAGAACTAATAGAATATATATAGAAAAACAGAGTTTATTAATAGGATTGGCTGACACAATTATGGAAGCTGAAAAGTCACATGAGCTGCCTCCAGCAAGGTGGAGACCCAGAAAAGCTGGTGTTGTAGTTCTAGTTTAAAACCCAAAGGCCTGAGAACGAGATGTTAAGGGTATAGATCTCTAGGTCTGAGTTCAGGGGCCCACAGAACAGGAAAACGGATTCCCAAGGCAGGAGAATGTGGATATCCTGGTGAAGCAGAGAGGGAATTTCCCTTCCTTCACCCTTTTGTTCCATTCAGGTCCTGCACAGATTGGATGGTGCCCACCTGCACTGGTGAGGGTGATTTTTTCTCAGTCTACTGATTCCAATGCTGATTTCTTCTAGAAACACCCCCAGGCACACCCAGAAATATGTTTTCCCAGGGAGCTATTTATCCCTGAGCCCAGTTAAGTTGGCACATAAAATTAACCATCACAGTTTGTATCTTTTAACCTTTCCTGTCAGTAAGTAGATCAGCTTCTGATCGTTTCTCTTGGCCGTTGTTTCTACCTCCTCTTGTGCAGCAGTTCAGAACCTCTCATTTCCTGCTGTCTGTTACTGCACTAGAGTTACCCCTGTGGAGAACACTTGCGTACAGGCTCAGATTCATGTCATGGCTTCTCACTATACACAGCAACCTTTCTCTGCCAACGCAGTGCCCTGGGCACTACAGGAATGACTCTTCCCATCTACATAAGATTCAAAAGTGAGGAAGAAGAAACACCTGGGATGAATTTTAATTATTTTCTCAAATTATTGAGAACCAACTGTCTATAGCATTGGCCAACTCACCTTTACATGGGTTGAACCCTCCTTTCTTGCTTTATTCTCTCTGTCCTATGCCACAGTCCCTGAGCATCACATCCCCCTAATAAAATTCTCACACCTACATCTTTTCTCTGGCCTCTCTCTCTAGGAAACCTGGGCTAAGATAGCTGTTATACTTGTATATACCTAACATTTTCAAGTTTATCAAATTAACCTGGTTCTAAGTAAATGCATTCTTGGATAATATTTTAATAGATGAAAAACAAAAATAGGACTATTTCATAAGATTTTTCATTATATTATTACCTAGATGCAATTATCAAAACTTCCCCTTTCTCATTTTTAAGTGGCAATTATTTTTAATATGCTCCCTTTAATGAGAAATAGGCAGTGGATTGTATCATTCTGTCTATGATAAAAATTAGAATAGCAATGCTTTGTAGTAACTTTTGTTATTTAAACAAGTATATTATCCATGTATATATCCTGTCAGAGAATTATTGTAGATTTTAATTATGGATAAGCAAGTAACACTTCTAATTTCAGAAAGTTATTTTTATGAAATCATTAGTTAGGGAGAGGTTATATATCTATAGTTTGTTAGTTATATGACTATTTAATCATCAAGTATGTACTATGTGCACTGTATTTGCCAGGAACAGTCTCAAGTGTTATCCAGTTTTTGATACGCAAACATAGAATAATAATTATTTCTCATATTATCACTTGAAAATAAAACACACTCACAATGCTTTACTTTGTGACTAAATATAACTAATGCCTTTCCTCACCTTTCTAGCTTTCTGATTGGCCAAAATATCTATATCAATGTTTGATGGATGAATCCATTAATATGTGAATGAAGATTGCTCAATTTTAAGTAATTCCAGGTTTACAAATTCCTTTGAAGAAAATTAACTCTTTAAACAAGATTATTTCAGGGACCTTTGTAGGAATTATGTAGTTTAAGATTTATGTTGCCACCAATGAATACTTTGATATAATATGTATCCATTTATGTGATTTTATTGAGCAACTACTATGTTATTGGCAATTTTTAGCATCAGTTAAATTTTTAAATGTAAGTGTTAAGTGTAAAGTTTACCCATTGAATGATTTAAGTAATGTTCAGTATAAGCTTTGTTTTTAATAAAGTTAGGTTAGAATCATACCTCAAAATCTTAGGGCTCAACTCTGAGCAATGCTACAACATGAATGATATTTGATGACATTATGCTCAGTGAAATAAGCCAAACATAAAAGGACAAATATTGTATGATACTACTTATACAAGGTACTGTGAGTAATCAAATTCATAGAGAGAAATAGAATGATGCTTTACAGGGAATGGAAGAAGGGGGTGATAGGGGGTTATTATTTAATGGGTTTAGAGTTACAGTTTGGAAAGATGAAAACGTTTTGGAGATGCATGGTGGTGATGATTGGATAAAAATGTGAATACTGAATGCCACAATACTGTACATCTGGAAGTAGTTAAAATGCTAAATTTTATGGTATGTGTATTTACCATAACGAAACAAACAAACAGACAAACTTGGGGCCTAGCGTTTCTATTAAAATAATGGCAGATGAGAAATACTCTAATATTTGAATGTGGAATTAAAAAAATTTTTTTCAATGGTATTTTTGTCATGAAAATACCTTTCATGCAAAAAATAAATTTTGACAAATGGACTTTTTCAGCCCTTGGAAATTATCTTAATGGTAAGGAATAGAAATATTTTATTCACTACTTATCTATGAGAGATAAAATTATAAGTGAATTTAAAATAATAATTAAAATATATTAATTATCATGACTTGGA
>NW_017732076.1:721675-724595 GCF_001890085.2 Hipposideros armiger | reverse complement strand
ACTCACGGCAGCCCAGCTCCAGGTTGAGCTGTTGTTCAGCATCTTAGCTGTAGAGGGCAGTGTCACTGGCCCTCATATGTGGGATCCAAACCAGGGCCCTGCTGCTCAGAGCTGGTGTCCCAAGCCAGTTCCTAACCATAGCGCCACTCGGCCAGCCCTGTGACAAAAGTATTTTATCTAGAACACTAAC
Organism: Hipposideros armiger; assembly: GCF_001890085.2. NCBI lineage: Eukaryota > Metazoa > Chordata > Mammalia > Chiroptera > Hipposideridae > Hipposideros > Hipposideros armiger. The sequence continues at coordinate 724,405 of NW_017732076.1, read as the reverse complement.
TGTATTAAACATGGTAAAAAAATTGGCATCATATTTATATAGCATGAAATTAATTTTTCTCTTTTCAGCTTTCATGTAAGTCCATTTGTATATCATGTTTCATTAAATCAGACTAATGTAAGCAAAGTTAATTTTTTCATAAAGTAATTATAGAATATATTTTGATATACTTGTGTATATATATATAAATTTTTTAAAGCTTCTCCTTACTTGAACTTATAGAAAGTAGACACAATAGAGTGCATATGCATTTTATTTATTTATTTATTTATTTATTTATTTATTTATTTATTTATATTTTTCTGGGGAATTTTTTAAATTAAATTTATTGGAGTAACATTGCTTAATGAAATTATGTTTCAAGTGTACAATTCTGTAATATATCACCTGTATATTGCATTGTGTGTTCACCACCCAGAGTCAGTTCTCCTTCCATCGCCATATATTTCACTCCCTTAACCCTGTTCTACCACCCCCTCCTTCCTTACCCTCTGGTAATCACTAAACTGTTGTCTGTGTCAATGAGTTTTTGCTTGTTTGTTGTTCCTTTGTTGCTTTCAGTTTTATATCGCACATATCAGTGAAGTCATATGGTTCTCAACTTTTTCTGTCTGATATATTTTGCTTAGTATAATAATCTGAAGATTCATCCATGTTGTCGCAGTAGCAGTATATTTTCTTATAGCTGAGTAGTATTCCATTGTGTATATATAACACATCTTCTTTATCCAATCATCTATGGAAGGACACTTTGGTTGTTTCCATGTCTTGGCCACCAAATAAAGTTGTAGTGAACACAGGAGTTCATATATCTTTATGGATAAATGTTGTCAGAAATTTTGGGTAGACATCCAGGAGAGGGATTGCTGGGTCATATAGTAATTCTGGTTGTTGAGTTGTATGGTAACCTCCCTGGTGGTGTAGTGGCTAGGACTCGACACTCTCACATATATTTAAATATCCTCATTCCTATCATAGTTTTAGAGAATCTGATTCCAGGGAGATTTCCCATGAGGAAATGTGTACCAGCAGGAGTTAAACGGGGGAATACTAGCTCTCTCCTCCTGCAGTGCAGAAGTATCAACTCATCAATTAGAAGATTGGTACCTTAGAAACTCATGTAAAATTCAGCAAGACTCTACATGATTAATTGGCGTGATGTTATTTTGTCATCCACCCTCATACTCAAATTTAACCCATGAGGTTTCTACAGTGGTGGATGATTTTACAGAGCTAATTTAAAGTGAGGATATGCACTTTTTAAAAATATTTTCTTTAACCCAAAATTACATTGTATTTTTTATTTAAAGATTTAGTAAATAAGTCTTAGGAATATTTCCTTTCTTACCTTACACAGTATTGCTTATTGTCCTGCCAGTTGACAAGCTCATTGTCCTAGAGAACAAAGTTGTCATTGTGACTCATTATCTTGTCTTCATTATGAGAGAACACTTGTGATTGTGTTTGTTCAAAAAAAGGGATGCAGACTTAGCACAGATCACCCATTTCTATTCAACAAGACATTTGCGAAAATAACGGCATTTCTGTTTACTGTTGCTTTTATTGTGACCATGAGGATGTACTTCTAAAGAGCCACTGCTGTGTCTGTACAGTTGATTTTGTTATATGTAATTGTTCTGACAATGCATGCTGAGGACAATTTGACACGTAACCGGAAACCTTTTCTTTGTAGGGTTTACTTCGTGGCCAGGCCTGTTTGTCCACAAAGTGGGGTTTATTTCTGCATGATTCTATAGATTCTGGAATGGTAGGATTGCTGCTCGTGGAAAACAGCTTTCAACTAGGGTGTGCAGTCAGACATTTCTCAGAATGTTCTTGTTATTTAGACAATAACTGTGCCTTTCTAAATAAGAAATTGGTATATTAATGAAAATATGCAAGCTATTGAGATGGTAGAAAACCAGGTGCAGATATCAATGCAGATGTTAGGAGGAAGTGCTTACCCCATTCTAACAAAACATCCAGGGCTCTTGTGATAGTTAAGCAGTAGGCACTAAAATTGAAAGGCATTATTAAAAGGCCTGGCCAAATCAAGAATTTAACAGCTATTTGTTTTTCTCCTCTTTCTCTTAGAGGCACTACAATCTTCCTAGAAAGCCCGGTGAGAAACCTAAGTGATATTTTACTCAGGCTCCCGTTCCTCCCTTTCTCCACCATGTTCAAAAAATTGTACAGCCCTTTATGTATTCATTTAAAATAGCCTTTAAGCATCCTCGCCTTTCATTCCATCCTGAATTCCACTATTCTAATACATAATTTTAGCACTTAATACTTGGACAATTTTATCTTCCTTGCTTCCAAACTCTTGTCCTCAATTCATTCTTTATGCTGATACAATAGTTATCATTTTAGTATAATTAAAAATTATCATGACACTGCCCAATTGGGGAAAAAAAAAGTTTGTCTCTCTTCAGTGATAACAGAATAAAATACAAAACTCTTAGTATAACCTGCAGCATTATAATTGATATGACCAAAGATTACTTTCTGGTCCACCTCTCATCCCATCTCTTGGGTAACTTAAATTAGTCTTATCTTTCTAGGCTCAAGATTTTTTCAGCCTGGTATACCTTTTATCCCAGGGTACAGCTATCAATCCTGTTCAGTTTGTGACACTCAGATAAAGTATTCCATCTTTCTGATCTTCAGAGTAGCAGCCAACTTTTTCTTCCTCTAATAATTTGGTACTATTTTTATTCTCTCATAATA
>NW_017732076.1:717390-718105 GCF_001890085.2 Hipposideros armiger | reverse complement strand
AAACCAATAAACAACATATTTATGAATGTTAACCTCTTTTTCATTAAGATGTACTTCAATACACTTGCCATGCATATTGGACACCAATCAAAAATAATATTGGATACCAATATTAGTGATATTGGACACCAATAACAATATTGGACCCCAATCCAAAATTATTATTGCATGCTTTCTGGCTACCTCAACTGGTTTCCTGAATTGCAAGATGCTTCTTAAAAGTACCAAGTCCAGCCTCAAAACTGTATAAAGATCATCATCTAACTTTTCCAATTGAGATACTTCTAAGGTTTTGTCAAAATGGTGCTCACTCTCATTGCAGTAGGTCTAATAGATTTAGCTTTGCCTGATAACCAGAATTCAGTGATGGTATTTGGGGAGTCAAGTATTGCACCCATTCCATAATTTTATTTATTTTCACGTACTCTTAATAGGGAGTTTATGGCTTAGTAAACTTGAACTTACTTGCTCAGGGTCAAAGCGATAGTAGAGAAGCTGGTACTGAAACCATGGTCTCTCATTTTCCAATGACCACAGTCTTTACATAAATTGAAATTGACTTCATGTAGAAATACTTCAGTGTTTGCTTATTCCTGGTGTGAACTACACTGTATTTCTATTCAATTTAAGGTTGAGTAGTGTATTTTATTAATGGACTTTGGTTAGGTGGAACTATTAAGTTACAAATTTATATGTGATATTAAGCAAAAAGTTA
>NW_017732076.1:712197-714460 GCF_001890085.2 Hipposideros armiger | reverse complement strand
GAACTCTTATTGTAGCTTTTTATACTTGGTATTAAATAAAATAAATCTTGATTTTTCAAATATGACAGGTAGCTGGCAGTTTTATTTTTGTGGTTTTGCAAAGTCTATAAAGAGAAAAAGGTAAACCATGTGTTAAGAAAAGAAGAAATATGTCATATGTTTAATATAAGACTAAATTTATTAGCAAATAGTGAGGATTTAGTAGAAACCAATGCGTGTGAAATGTGGAACTTCTAAAGTGATAGAATGATCACTTATATCCTGATAAAATGAGAACATTTTAATATAATTATAGGCTTTCTGACTTTTATTATTCTTATGTATTATTATATTATGCTATACTATACTATACTATACTATACTATACTATACTCCATTTCTTCTTTTTATACTCCCTCAGCCTTAACTTTTCATAAGCCCAGTGTTGTGCTTTGAGAAATTCTTTCTCTTTTACACTTTCTTATCTTGAAGAAAGCAATCTGTAATCAGGGATTCTTAACAGCAAAAATACCCGGCTATCCATTATTGTGTTAACAGGCTAGTGTGTTACTAACAGAATACCATCTTCAGATACATCTTGAAAGACACTGGCTCAGGGTCCACTTCTCTGTTTAGCGACATGCATGCAATACTAGTCTAATCAATTACAGGGCTGTTTTCTACCCTGACAAATATCTCTGCCATGCTGAGTAATGGGATATTGATAAAACTACAACCTCTAGAATATATTCCATCCAGGATATTAATCTTTTTGTTTCCTTTCCAGAATTTGTTTAAGACTGCAATTTTCAGGTTATAACAATTATATGCCAGTTCCTTATCACGTACATTCACTACACACACACCATTTTATGCTTTTCTGCTACTGACCTTTAGAAGAATGTAAAATAAGAGGCCTGTGAGAGTATGGGTTTGTGTTTCTTAATAGTTATTTTGGTGGATGTCTGAGAGAGATTATCTGAGGAAATTTTCAGCCTAATGTAGGCAGTAATTCATCATTTCTCCTTGTTAAGTTCATGATATTGTGTGAAAACACACAAAACATCAGAGAGATTTATTATTCTAGATAATTCTAATGATTATGAAAAACATGAGGGATTTANAAACTCAACATTAATATAGACCTTTCAATTGAGGTCAGAGTCTAAATATAAGTGCTTCTTTTTCTCAGTATTATGTTTTAAAGTATTTTCCATTAGAGTAAATGAAATTAAAACAAACAAACAAGCAATCAGGCAACGCACAACTTAAATGTTTGCAAGAAAATGAAAAGATAATTATGAAGGAGAAAAATAGAAGAGATAAAAGTGTGCAGGAGATGTTATCATTGTTGAACTCTATATAAAGAATATGAAATTATAGCAGACTATCCAATTTTAGAGGACAAAACTTCAATATATATTTTGATCTTGTTCATCAATATGTGTTATAGGTCTAATTTTCTTCCTTCTAAATGTAATTTGCTTAAAATAATAAAATATTTTAATATGTCTAGTACAGCACTGTACTATTATTTATACAAATTAAAATTTGTTTTTGATCTATAAATCTATTATTTAGATATGCAGAATGTTTTATTGTGGTTAAGATGACTGATTGTATTAGTAGTAGCAGTTTCACAGTATCATGTAGTACCTGGAGATTTAGGAAAGACATTTAAAATTACTTTGCATTATATTTGAAAGTATAATCAATATTAAGAAATCTGAACATGTGTTTCCAATAAAAATGCTCAGAAAGAGTTACTCACTTTTCTTGGAATGATATAAGGCATTAATAAACACTTGTATAATTATCTATGAGAAAAACTGAGTACAAAATATCTTTGGTAAAGCTGCAAAACTGCCACAGTTTGCATATTTTAATTTTGTAATGATTTATTATTGTTTTTATTAAACTAACTTGAAATTTACATTACAATTAGTCCTCCTATGAGAAAGATTGACATCTCAAATAATTTTCCACAAGGAAACGTAATTCTGTCCCTTTATAATTACATTACAGCCTATAAAGGAAAAACAGTTGCTGTTGTTTTTTTATTGTTTTTTTCTAATTTTTATGAATTTATTGGAAAAAGAACACATGTTTCTTCATATCCTCTATACTGTTTGATATCAATGCTTAATGAATGAAAAGGTTTTTTGTTTGTTTGCTTCTTTTTTGCCAGTGCTAATGTCATCTGTTCACTTATTCTATGCTGTTTTGCTTCAGCCTATTTTTCAGAAATGGTAATTATCTATAATTGGGAACTTTGTCTTCTGCT
>NW_017732076.1:708071-709762 GCF_001890085.2 Hipposideros armiger | reverse complement strand
ATAACTAATTAACCACCTATTTACATAATTCTACTCAATTGTCACTTTTATCTTTAATTTGAAACTTTATATATATGTAGATTGTTCTTTATTTTATTTGTATATAAAAAATATCCTGAGAAAAACCATTAATATGTAAAAATCACACTAATTCAGATATTAATGTTTTATAATAAATACTGAACATTTAAATATATTTGCATTTATAAGATATTCTATATTAAAATTTAAAATTCTCAATACCAGTGCTGAATCGCATAGATTTTCTGATCATATACATATAGAGGAGTGGCTTGAGAAAAAGTATAATTAATCTGCATTATAAAATGATTTCACACTACATGAAAATATCAATTACATTATGTGTAATTTTATTGATATGTTGCAACAAGCGGAAGGGGAAATAATGAAGATTTTCTTCAGTGTTTTTTCTTTCCAAAAAATTCATTAATCTTTGAGCAGTGTATCAGAAATATAAAATAGTTAAATACACATTTTCATGTTTTCAGCAGCATTTTAATAAAAATGACAAGATAAATATAAAAAACATACATTGTGCTAATATGGTATTCAACCTTTAATCGACATAACTTAACTTCTATTTGTGTGATTGCATTTTTAATAGTTGTGAAGAACATGTGAAATAATATTGTCATGTGAGTCCTTTATCCTAATGCCAGATTACCTGTACAGTGGTAATGTATAATCAGCCCGCATGTTTTTGGAAAGTTACAAAAGGTGTATCTATTTTTTCCATTATTTTTCCCCTCTGGGAGGCTCAGATGGTATGTTCTCCAACATTAGTGGGTAAATTTCCTGGAGAACAGAGATTCAAAATTGTGTTGGTTATTATTGCTCCGTTTACTTTAATAAAAGCTTGCTGTGATCCTTTGATGAAGTGAGACTTGTAGTCAGTCAAAGAAAAAAAAACAACAACACCTTTGGAGTCAGGGTGAGAGAAATATTAGAACTGGCAGCTTCCAGGCGGCTTTCTCCAGCGCGTCTGGAGAAATAGGCTTGTCCAGCATCCCGTGCGCTGGCTGATTACTATTTCACCTGGAGCTTAGTTCCAGTTGATTTGTTCCAACTTGTTTTTCTCTTGTCCTTTGAATCGCTTGGTTTAGCAGTGGTCTTTCACATTTACCTGCTACGTTTTCTGCTAGTTTATTCTTACAACTTCTTGAGATGCTCCTTATGTCTTGGGTTTTCCTGCTTTTCGGGTTTACCCAGCCTCCTGAAACAGCGCATCTCCTGGGAATTTTACTTGCGCTTGCGTGTCCGGAAGCATAAATGTTTTCTTCTACGTATCCAGGGAGCTATGGTAGCAGTTCGATATTTGCTGAGATCATAAGTAAGGTGTTCCTCTTTATTCTTTCTACAGCATTTAATGTGACAACTGGTACAAAATGTGACATCAAGTGTTTTTCTTTTAGAATTACGTTGGATGGAATAACCCTGTTAAAAATCACTGGATACTCAAAGGTTACCATTTATATAGTGCTTCCCAAACAATTTTTACAGGCATTATATTATTTCCTCATCATAATAACCATGTTGAATCCGTGGAGCTAGAAATGCTAACGATATCCAGGGTTAAAAGACAAGGAAACCTACGCAGAAAACAGGAAGACAGGTTTTCTGAGACTATCTGAGCATGAGCACTTAATGACAAGTTTTGGATTATCATATAT
>NW_017732076.1:701341-703969 GCF_001890085.2 Hipposideros armiger | reverse complement strand
GCAGTTACCATTGTATCCCAAGAGGTTTAACTTGAGTAACTTTTTAGCCCTTCCTAAACTCCCAGCTCTCCAGATCAGAAGAGGTTTTTAACATTTCATAATGACAGCTTAGCATTGGCAACACAGCATAAGTATAATTATTGATAGTAAAGCAAAGATCTCTAAGTTGGCTTTATATAACCTGTGGGCGGACACAGACAGGCAGTCATTGCCGTCACCCACCCCCCTGATCCTCAGGGGGATTCCAAGCACCCTAGTGGATGCATCCTGAAACCACAGGTAATAGAGAACCCTATATATACGATGCTTTTTCCTATACATTTCTACAAATGATAAGGTTTAATTTATAAATTAGGCATAGTAAGACACCAACTACAATAATAATAGTACAATCATGATAACTACGCTGTAATGAAAGTTACACCAATATCATCTCTCTCTCTCTGAAAATATTTTATTCTACTGTACCCTCCTTATGATGGTGTGAGATGGTACAGTGCCCACGTGATGAGGTGAAGTGAGATGAGTGTCATAGGCATTGTGATGCAACATTAGGCTAGGATCAATTTAGGACATGTCAGAGAAATTATCTGTATACTTTAATATTTAATTTCTTTCCTTATTAAGTTGAGAACTTTCACTTTTCACTTTAAGGAAGCCCTTTATGGGTTCTCCTTGGCATATTCAAATTGCCAGAATCACTACTCTTGCGCTTCGGGGTCATTCTTAAGTAAACTAAAGGTGACTCAAATACAAGCACTGCAATGTCACCACAGTTGATCTGATAACCAAGAGTTACATTGTAACCAAGAGGTAAGTTACTAGCAGGTTGAGAGCATCGATAGCGTGGATATGCTGGACAAAGGATCTATTCACATCCCAAGCAGGACAGAGTGAAATGGTGTGAGATTCCATCGCGGGGCTCAGAGTGGTGCACAATTCAAAACTTATGAATTGTTTATTTCTGGAATTTTTTTATTTGATAGTTTGGGACTGTGGTTGACCATAAGTAATTGAAATTACAGAAGGTGAATCCACGGATAAGGGGTGACTACGGTAACTGCAGTCATAAGAGGGGGACTAAAAGATGTCAGTGGCTGCTGAATGTAACACAGGCAGAAACTTAGACTATCTAAGGAGTGTTTACAATTTAAGTTCCAATATTGAGAGTATGGCTCCTGGGGTNGCAAACCAAGCTATTACTTTATTTCAAATGTTTCTTCTCAGAAACCACTCTGCCTCTATGTAGAGCAGGTAATTAGAAATATGAGAAAAATCAAGGTGAAAGGCATGCACAAATGTAGCTCTGTTTACAACACAGACTGTATGAGAGTACAGGCAAGTATATTCAGTTTCATATTAGAACCTGTATTGCAGAAATACAAGTTTAACAAGCATCTGAGGAATTACCTGGGATCCTGCAGAAACACGTGCTGAGTAGCCAAGGATTACCTGTTGTCAAGGAAACATTTCCCTAAAATCCCTCCTAACAGACTACTGCTAGATTATAACATAGATAGTGTACCTCTGCCCCCCCACAGCTAATGTGATTGTCTTGATTTGATGTACAGGAGGGCTAATCAATATAATACTGTTCTGGAAATAGGGCTAATTGTTAGAGAACTCAGTACAGTTGTGCAATTTCAGTTAAGTGTTCTTGGCCTGAGGTGAAGGTCCTGATCCACAGTAGAAATTGAGTAAAAGTTATCCATGAGTCATAGAAGGAAAACAAAAAAGGAGATGAAACAGAAGCAAATACATTTTTAATAATGTTTTTAAGTTAAAATTAAAATTCAGAATGAAGTTGGTTTCTATTATATCATATTTCATATTTTTATAACATTAAATTCTATACAACATAATGACTTGATATTTGTATATAACATGTAATGATCACAGTAAGTCTAGTTAACATCCATAACCACATGTACAGATTTTTCATATTGCATATTAATCTCAAATCAGTGAAATAGGATATTTGTGGAGTTCAATAATAACCTTCAGAAGTCATATAAAATATCTTTGTTGGAAAAATGAGGACACCTACATTAAGAATATTTAAAATATATTTAGAAAGTCATTTATCTAGTTAAGAAAGAGCAAATTCCAAAGCTATGGCTTTTATATGTCCTGCTCGATATTTGTTCCTATACACAAGACTGCATTTCAGTAACTACAGTAATTGACAATAAGGGAGAGGAGATATTTTCTCAAATAGCGAGTGTAACGAAAAATGTGGATGTTTACGTGTTCAATATGCAACTGAAAGAATGAAATATATAAAATCATCATTTCATCCTAAATATGAGTTCATTGGTATTGGCTAGTTTGAAAGAACATTCATTTTGTACTTAAAAATACTAAAATTCTCATATTTTCTAAGTCTTTTAGAAAGTAATTTAAGCTCTCTTTAATTTGTTTCTTCTATAAAAGGTAAATGACAGGTTTTACTAAATTGACAGTATTTAGTACTGACTGAGCCTATGCATTTAAAAAAATCATAATGATGGTGATGATAATGTTTATGCATAAAAAATGCAGTTTACAGATTTCATATATATATAATTTTATAAAGATCTGTCATTAGAATCTGATAGGAGTAAACATTATATAATCACCTAGATTAGG
>NW_017732076.1:693393-694881 GCF_001890085.2 Hipposideros armiger | reverse complement strand
AACAAAACAAAAAAAAATTCCTTTTTTAGGGGGGGGTTCACTTTTTTTTATTAGTTTTAAGTGTACAAAACAATGCAATAGTTAGACTTTTTACCCCTCACAAAGTGACCACTCTCCTCCCCCAAGTAACCTCCCCGTCCCCCGATATTATCTGTCCCCCGATACATATCTGTCACAATTCCATTGCCTCCACTCCCTGCACTGTGCTCCACATCCCGTGCCCACCTATATATCAACTCAAATATATATATAATATTATTCAACGGCAGCTTCAGATGTACAGTACCGTGGTCAGGCCTCTACACCATCCACGATGTGGTCTCCCTAACACGACATGAGTCCACCTTTAAATGCTATGTGTACTGTTATGTTCAGGGATGCTTATTATGCAGAGCAGACAAAACAGGCATACAATTTGCTTGTCTCAGGATGGATTTGAGAATGCAGAGTTCCAGTAAAAAGAAAGAAGCTTTTGCATTTCTAGTCCTTGAAGCATTAGTGGTGTTGATTTTCTCTTCACAGATCCTTTTTTCATTCATTCTTGTGTGTCTGTGGTTTTTCTTCTCTTTTATGCTTTGTCAGTGCTGCTGAATGTTGATGAGACAATAATTGGTGTAAACATCCTCAGGGAGTCATTTTCAGGTGATACATTTAGGATCTGAAAACTTAAGCTCTACATTATGAGTGTAATTTGGGTAAGGTGCCCAATTACAAATGGTAGCCGTGTGATTCTGAGGATAGTTGGGGAGAAACAGCTATGTTATAGCAAATGTAATGGAATTTAGGGGAAAGTGATGACAAGGAGTCATGGAGAAAAACTCAGAGAAGTTCCACGTAATTTCTAGGGATTTTAGGCAGCCCCTCCCCACATTGTTGTAACGTTTTATTTAATAGAAAGTAAAAGTTTAAATGAGGGGAAATAAAATGCTCTATGTTGAATAGAGGGAGTTACATTGGAAAATAAACAACACTAGCAGAAAACTGAGAACGAAATATCACATTGCTATTGATTAAGTATATGTTTTTGAAATGTCACCTATTTACCAAATACCTTCAGCTATAAAGTTAATAATACCTGCTCTTGCTCAAGTTGGTTTAAAGGATCAAATGATGTAATTTATAAAATACAAAACAGTCTAAATTCTAAGTGACAGTGTTAACCCAGATGTCAGATAAGGTCAATCAGTCCAATAAGATTATTATTTTTTTAAAAATTATAATTAAAGTGTTATATGCATATAGTTTAAAAGCCCCATTGAACCTAATGACTAATGATGAGATATAATGATGAGATAATGATAATAACCTAGTAATTAAGGGTAGGGCCTTAACCTGCCATCCTCCCTCCCTCACCATCATCCTTCTAAGTAACATGAGATCCTGCTATTTTGTCCTTTACCAACTTTATCTGCTGGCATCCTATAGCCCCGAATAGGTTTCACCTCCTTTGTGCCTGTGGTTCTCTGAAAAGAGGCCCCTTTTTTCATT
>NW_017732076.1:691539-692924 GCF_001890085.2 Hipposideros armiger | reverse complement strand
CTGTACTTCGATGTGAAGATGGTCTTATTCTATCCTGCTTCAGTTTGGACTCCATGGCCTGATGCACTGTCCTTTCATTTTGGAAATTTCTGTTCCTAGTGTATGTCTTCTGTTGGAGCTCTTGGCACTAGGTAGCTTGTAGTACTTTGGCTGGTTAATTCATTGTTAAGTGCAGCACAGTCTCCATTACATCCCAAGAAAGAGTTCAAGGGAGGCCAGTTTTCTGGCATTTGGCTTGTAAAGTGAATCTTTGTTTTACACATGCACCTGGCTTATAGTTTGATGGATGTACCGGGTTAAACAATGGCCTCAGAAAGTTATGACTGTGTCCTTAGTCCCATAACTTGTGAAAGTTACCTATTTTGGAAAAAGGGTCTTTGCAGATGTAATTAAAAATCTTGAGAAGATTATTCTGGATTTAATAGGGCTCCTAAATCCAATGATGAGAGTCCTAATAAGAGACAGGCATTGGGAGGCTGGAGGCTTACTTCCAGAGGGGAGAGGCCATGTGAAGATGGAAGCAGAGATTGGAGACATGCAGTCCAAACGAGGCATGCCTGGAGATGCCATAAGCCGGAAGAATCAGGGAGGCTTCTCCCCTGGAGCCTATGGAGGAAGTTGGTCCCAACACCCTGGTTTTGGGCTTCTGGCCTCCCCAACTGTGGAAGAATATATTTCTGTTGTTTTAAATGATAAAAGTAGTGGAAATTTCTTATGCAGCCCTACAAAACTAATAAAGTTGAATAAAAATTTTATGGAGAAAAGGTTTTCAACCAGCATTGTATTTTAAGTTATTATTATTATTATTATTATTTTTTACTAGCATTCGACATTGTGTTTGGTAAACTCAAGCAAGACTGATTTTCAACAATTTGCATGTAACACAGTTTGTATTATTTCTCTCTAAAAGCAACAAGATATTTAATAAATTCCGCATTTTAGGAATTTTATACTGATACCTTGGTATTATTATTATTATTATATTATTATTATTATATTGAAATTGGCACTCTCTGGATTCTTTGAACTAGGAGTCTCATCTTGAAGTTATGGAAAGCTTCATTGTTTAAATAGAATAATATCCTCTGGCTTTTTTCTGCCTTTTTTCCCTGTCATTATTATTTGATTCTTAGAAATGATTTCTTATGGTCTCATTGTTTCTCTCATTTTATACCTTCTTGCCTTTTGTGTCATTTTGTTTTAAATTTTAGGAAATTCTGGCTTTTATCTATCAAATTTGATATGATAAAAATTCTTATCATTTTATTTATATGTTTCAAGAACCCTTCTTTTTCTTTTTTTTTTAAGATTTTTTTTATTGGGGAATTGGGGGGATGGGAACAGTTCTGGGGAATTGGGGGAAGGGGAACAGACAAGTTGCTGTC
>NW_017732076.1:685678-691137 GCF_001890085.2 Hipposideros armiger | reverse complement strand
CACTGGCCCTCATATGTGGGATCCGAACCGGGGCCCTCTGGCGTCCTAAGCCAGTTCTTAACCAACGCGCCACTTGGCTGGCCCAAGAACCCTTCTTTTTCTATGTTTTAACATTTCTTTGTTGTAAATGAACAATTTCTGTTACGTTTCTAAAATACGAAACACAGGTTCTAGCAATACTTTCTCTTCTATTTTTGTCTTATCAGAATTCTGCTTTTCTGTCATTTATTTGAGCCTCGCTTTACTATTGGAAAATCCTCTCACATGTCTCCTATTGGCCTTTCAATTCTATTTACTTGGAAATTCTTTGTATAGGGATTGTCAACAGTTGGGCTAGTCTACCAGTCAATAAATGATGACCAGTGAGTGGCTCATATCATAAGTACAATGCACATATATCAGTATCTAGAGGTCTTTTCCCTTGAGAGCTCAGTTTTTCCCTTGAATAAACCTCCCAAATCCTGCAACTGTTGGTTTGAGTGCAGGCATTTTGAAAGCAAGTAAAAAGAGGAAATTTGGTTATCCATTTCATAAGGTGAATCTCCCCCCTACCCCACCCCCCACACACACGTTTCCAATACTATGTATCATACCCATGTTTTGCTTCCACTAGAAAAATTAAGCTGAAAAGTATTCTAGAAAATATACGTGTATGCCTGAGAGCGGCCTGGGGATATTGAAGTTTGAGAGTTGGAGGGGAAGAAACGTATAAGCCTAACTGATATGAATATTTATTTTCTTGTTTTCCTGCTCTATCTTATCTTATGCCTCAGACTTCTGAGCCTCTGCAAGTTTCTGCTGGTGATATTGATTTTCTTTTGGGGTTTGTTCTGTAAGTCCGAGGTTACTTTATATTCTTTTCTGGTTCATATTTTTTTTCTGATAAGCCAACAACACTATTGTGTGCGGTCGAGGATCAACTTGTGTCCCATTCATTGTAGAATCTCAGTACCCAGAACATTTTTTGAAATGTACCAGATTATGTATAAGTGAATGATGAACTGTTAAAATATGAGATTTTGTAGTCGATAATTCTTAAAAAAAGATATAATCATGACCAAAATTTACAAGATTTATTATGAATTAACTCATCTCTTTTAATTTAATAATAGACAATTCTATGACTATGGTATTAAATGAAAGCAATGCATTTTTCGTAATAATATTGAGGACAAATTTATCTAAACTCTTAAGATAAAGAAATATTCTATTAAGATTCATGATATACAAATGGCTTTAAAATTTTGGAAATAAAATACTGTATTATTATGCAATTATAAATGAAATCTCCAAATAAATAATATCTCTGAATAGATTAAGATCAGAGAGAAATTCAACTAAGTCTTGGCTAAAGTGGTTAAATGTACATAAAAATTTATTTAAAGTAAATATAGTAAATTAGGATCAATAATGAAAGTAATGTTTGCTGGTAAATAGGCAAATATTTGATTTTAAAAAATAAATAATTATGGAAAACAGTAATAAATTCAACACAAAAGTACATGAGGACATTTCTTCAACCAATCTGGATATCATGAACATTTCAGTATGAAGGAAATTATCAATGAAAAACTTACGATCATTATTTATTTTTGGAAAAAGATATAGAATTAGAAATCTGCATTTTAAAAGGATGTGGGTCTCAGAAAAGACATAGTTAAATAAAACGTTTATTTATTATTAAAAACAAAGGTAGTAAGAGAATAATATATACATATTTTGTTTTTAAAGCAGTCATAATTTTAAAATCCACAATCTTAAAACAATCCCAGGCAGGTTTTACCATAGAATCATTGGAGAGAAGCCAATATTGTTAAGGATATGGAATATATCTACTTAAAATACCAAATACAATAAATTGACTTGGATAAAAGCAGAGCCTGTGGGTATACAGCTGAATGAAGTATAACAAACACAATGTCACTGTATTTAATGAGATGCCACATGGATCAGTGTGAGGGCAGATCTTATTTAACAACTTAATTAATGATGTGGAAGATGGAGAAAACAGCGTGTTAATGAAATCTGTAGCTGACGTCCAATTGGAAGTTTTACCAACACCCATTAACATAGCAAAATTATTTTAAAAGGGTAGCTGGAAAAGTTAGATTTATTAAGAAGAGAAAATATATCACATGTTTAATTTGTTAGACATAGAATAACCAAAAAATTCTGAGGGAAAAATAATTCTGACTAAGGCTTTGATCTAAAATGGTGGAAGTAAAATAAGAATGTATGAGAATTGTATTAACTACCCTAAATATTAAATAGAATTTGGACATTAGTACAGAGTGTAAGTACCCTAAATGTGTAATACTCTTATTCGAATGCAAGGTTGACCTGCAGATTGCTATATTAAAGTACAGAAAACCATATAACTAAAGTGAATTTCATAGTAGAAATAATGCTGAAATTTTATGGGATTTATGTCTGCATGATAGAGAATAGTTAACTGAGGAAAGAACAGATTAACAATTCAGTTTAATGGTAACCATTACATGTGGCTTAAAGTTGTAAAATAAATGTATTTGCATAAATAAATGTTTTGGTGTCCACATTATTAGAGTAGACTTGATAGCGATCCCAATAGTTAAATTTGCCACCATAGAGTTTTTAACACAAAAAATATGTACAATTAAATGAGGTAGAATAAAAAGATTAGAGACTTCAAATTAAGGAGCTGTACTTCGATGTGAAGATGGTTCACCTTTACAAAGCACCATCATCTTTCTCTGTAAATGGGATGCATATCCAGGTTTGCAAAATATCACAGACATTACAAGACGCACATTTTTGAAGTCCCAAACATCATACCTGTGATATTGTAGGTGCTCAATAAATATGAGTTCATTAAGTTGGGAATTTAACCCCTGAAGCAGTGCCAGTGAACCTGATGGGTTGCAAACTGATACCAAACCACTTGAGTAAGCTTTATGTAAATTGGCTAAATCTTATATAAGTCCAGGTATTAATGGTGAGTGTAATACACAGAAGCTTTCAACTTTATAGCCGAAAATTAACTTTTGTCCACACATTAATGAAGACATGCTCGCTTTTTGTGAGAGGCAGAATATAGTGATATGAGGCATAAACAAAAAGTACAATAGAATAATAATTTCAGTTGGCAATATCAATGGACACAATTCTACACCTTCATCGACTACAATTATATTTCAGAATGATAGAATTAGAAGAAATTTCTCTAAAGAATATTCTACTTGAGTAAAAATTAATGTATATCTCTTTTTCAATGATAATCATTGAGTGTTACTATGGGTCATGCACTGTTTTAGCCACTGAGAACCGAAAACAACCAAAAAAAACCCTAAGAAAAACAAAAAACTTCTAACAACAACTTCTGCCTCCCCAGAGTTTATATATCAGAAGAAGGGAACAGACAATTAAACAAACCGATTTTATATATGTCAGGCTGTGTGAGCTATTGAGAAAAATACAGCTGTGAAAGGAGGGTGAGATCACCAGGGATAGGAAGAGAGATGTTTGGAGGATGCTCAGAAAATATTTGAGCAGAAGCCTAGAGAAAATGATTACCTTCCTTGATTTTATAAATCTTTTCTAAAATGTGTGTATAGTTCACTTTTTTTTTCAGTATTTAATATTAGAAGTGTTTTGGGTCTTTGTTTGGAAGTTTGGTGTTGCTGTTGTGACCAGAAATACACTGTAGGAATCTAACTCCTGTTTACATCAGTCTGTGATAAAATTGGTTTCCTAATATGTTGTTTTCTTTGAAGTCGCAGTTTCCAAGAACCTATCAATGACACTAAGTGAAGACCTACTGTGTTTAAATCTGTGAGCCCGATAGAGCATAGATAGATGAGAGAAGATGTCTGAGTCCTGGGACACCACAGAAGATGCACATTAGGAGGTGAGAGGCACCAGGGAAGGAAATGCAGGTAAGTGAGAAAGTTTGGCTCTGAAAAATGTGTTTTCATTATAAATTATAGCAAGAATGTTGGTGCCCTGGAGGCCTGGGAAAACATTATGGAAAAAATGATCACGTTTGTGGTTTCAAAGTAGAATTTGAGGAATGGGAGTAGAGAGAGCAATTATAACAAATTTTAAATGTTTTTGCTCTGAAAGGGAGCAGAGAGGTGGGGGGCGGGGATAGCTAGAGGGGTACATCGAGTCAAGAGTGTGCTGTGACATTACAGAGTGTTGTATGATAAATGGAATGATTCCCTAGAGGGGACATTTGAAAAGTAGGTGAAATATACAACCCTGGAGGAGGGACTTTGCATATAGGGCGGGGAGAAGTCAATGGACATAGCAGGAGAAGGTAGAATATACGGGTCAAAAAATCGAATTTGTTTGCAAGTATGGAGATGAGGATATGTGCATATTATCAGCAAGTTAAAATGTGGCAGAGTGTTGGAGGTTTGAAGAGCAAGGAGGTATAAAATCTCATATAGAATGCAAATAATCTAAGAAAATGAGATACAATTGGACACAAATTGAATGACCGATCAGCATGGCTTTGTCATTTTCTGCAGTCTTATTTAGCTGCCTGGGTGCAGATTCAGACAGGGTGGGATTTAACCAGGAATGTGTGAGGCGTGGTAAAGTGGGTGAGAAAATTATGAACATATTCAGAACAGCTTTTGTAAAATGTTGTGCCAGGAATTATAAGTGACATAAAAGGAATCATAACAAGACATAGTCAGGCCTTGTGTACTCTAAATAAATTATAGTCTGTTATATATGTGTGTGTGCAAAGATGTGCAGTAGCAAACATCTAATAAATATCCTGAGTGCTATTCAGAGCCGGATCTTTTGTTTTGTAAAGCTTCATTGCAAAGTTCCATAATTTATAATTCTGCACATGTGTGTTTTTAGGTAAAACATCCAAGGCCCCAGATATATTACTGTTTTTATCACCACCACCACCCAACATTCCAAGGAGTTAATTTACTGCTGAGAAAAATGGAGCAGCTCTAAAACGAGGATGCCCAGCATCATTGCAATTCTGAATTTCTTTAATATTCTTGTATCTCTTCCTAATAGCATGAGTTTGAAATTTCAGGGGTGGATAGAGGCTATAGAACATCACTTAGAAAAGGCAAAGACCAGCACAGAGTTCATCTCTGGTGTAAAGGATGCTGCACAGAAAACAGGTAAACAGGTACCACTGGAAAGAACTTGGGAAGAAAGTGCTCTGGGGAAAAGTAGACTTCTAGTCAGAGAAAGAAGTTGAAGGACTGTTCAGAAAGGAACCTGAGAATACAGAGAATTTTGCTGCCAGTGGTCCATGAGTTAGGAAAGATTCAGGAGAAGGGTTTGCGGAGTTGATGATGGGAGAACGATATGGAAATTGTAAGGAATGCACAAACCCTATGATGAAGGGATATTGCATGGAGATCTTGGGCTTCTTGTGATAACTGGAATAAAAAGGGATTAAAGGTATGATAGTCTCTTCTGTGTATATATTCAGTTGTATAATA
>NW_017732076.1:682808-684671 GCF_001890085.2 Hipposideros armiger | reverse complement strand
GTTATGACTTTAATTGGGGAAAATATTAAGTAACAACAATTAAAAATACAATTCGATCTAAAAAACCACAACTGTGTATTTATATTTTCACCCAAATTAGATTAATTATCTGAATATCGACTTTGAGTTTAGTACTAACACAACTCGGTGCCTGAAATTATAAATTTACGTATTTTTCTTTATTACATTTTTCTTTTTAGCTGACTCATAAAAAGCTATTCATCTATTGGAACTTCTATCTGTTTGTTACCAATAACTATTTTCTTTGCAATGCTGAAAATAGCAATTTAAAATATTTCTTTAAAGTTGATAATTATGTTAATAAATTCCAGATTCTAATTTATGGTAAAATTATGGTCCAAACCTTCATATTTGCACATCAGAATTCATGTATTTAGCAAAAGACAAAAAAATGCTGGATATTCTGGGCATTGTATCATTCTGGGGATTGCTGCAACTTAGGGCTGTTATGTGTTTGCATGTGATTGTGTTTGTATCGTATGCTTTTCCTAAAAAAAACAAAAAACAAAGTTCAGAGAGATGTATCAAAATTTTTTAATTGTTGTAAAATACAGACAAAAGTACACTTATTAAATACCTCTTTCCTCTTTAAGGAAAATAGCGTTTAAAATTAAAATTGCTTTCTAAATTGCTGAAAATATTCCAGGAAAAAAACAGTATCAAATTTAGTTTCAAATTATTTATGGAAGGCGTTACTATAAAGCAAACGAAAGTTTCATGTGCAGTGAAGTACTCATCTATCAAAGGGAATTAACTTTTTATCTAGACAAGGACCCTTTAATCAGTGGTTTCTGAACATCTGTCTGCGTTGGCTATTACCCATTAGGGTTTTATCCCCACCTGCAGGTGA
This sequence comes from Hipposideros armiger, assembly GCF_001890085.2. NCBI lineage: Eukaryota > Metazoa > Chordata > Mammalia > Chiroptera > Hipposideridae > Hipposideros > Hipposideros armiger. The sequence continues at coordinate 683,800 of NW_017732076.1, read as the reverse complement.
GCTTACAAGCTCATAAACAAGGATCCTGCAGTAGGTCACAAACACTCCTTTATCTGGGCTCTGCCTCCCACAATCCTTTCACTCACCTGAGGTTGGTTCTCTGTTGGCTGCCTGGTATACACAAAGTGGGGTTTTCTGTTTGTCTCCAGCTCTTTGGATGAACATGATTGTTAAAGTTTTGCCTTCTTTGAATTTACCCCAGATGCAACTCCTTCCTCTGTGCCCACAGATAGCCCCATCATTTTGGACAATAATTATTCATTTCTTGCACAGATATGTGTTACTAGCAATGACAGTATGTATAGACAGATTATTTCTCTCAGAGTATGGAAGGATGGTGTGACAATCAACCTGATGGGAAATTCCTTGTAGGTGAATTTTAAGTCCATGGATGCTGACCCTGGTCAAGGAAAATTGACAGTAGAAAGGTTTTTCCATTTGCTTTTAATTTGTTTTCCTCACCTGCTCGCTTTTCTGAGATGGTCCTGTTTGCTATGATCTGTAGTTGAAAAATAATATTGGCAAAATTCAATGGGTATTGTCACTGTTGCTTTTGCTTGGGAAACATTTTCACTAATAAGAGTTAGGATGTATTTTATAGTTCAAAATCATGACGAAAGCTTTTAAAGATTCCCTTTGTATATCTAAAATCTCCATGTAAGAATAGTATGGAAGTATTCTTTGAAATGTTAGAAAAGGCACTTCTGAGGCTCGGGAAAAAGCTAATCTATACAGGGAAGTTCTGTGAGGAAATATCTGAAAGCAGGATTAGACTGAAGACCTCAGAATCAACACAGATGTTACCATTAATTGAAACTCTGAAGCCTTGTTGTTACTGATTCAAACAAGTGATTTACCTCCCTGCTCTTAGGTTCACTCATCTATAAAATGAAAACAATAACATCTAATTTATTATGAAAAATTATTATATGAGTAACACATATTATAGTAGATGATACATTTGCCACTTGATTCATGAGGAGTAAGGTCTA
>NW_017732076.1:670287-680063 GCF_001890085.2 Hipposideros armiger | reverse complement strand
CAGTCCTCCCAATTTTTCTTACTTCATCGTACATGGAGAGTGAAGAATTCATAGTTAAGGGATGGAATTTCTTGCTTGAAATTGAAATGAATTCGGGTAAATTTACCAATATCCATCTGTCTAACTCTCAACCATAGATTTTAAAACGGATCACCATACTTCCTGTTTTTTTTCCGTTCTAGTCAGTCCATTGGCCCCTTAAGTTACGTGTCATCATATGACTGACTATGAACAATGAAGAGTGAGTAGAAACAAGGTGTGTCCCTTCTGCGAGGAGCGTTTAATTGCTGATACTGGATTTTTTCCACCTCCCTTACCCTGCTGCTTCAGCTGGGAAGGTCGTGTTATAGTTGATTTAGTTACAGTACGGTGGAGCCCCCATCAGTGTGGATCACTGACTCACTGCTGAGAAATCTGTTACCCTGGACATTTTCCAAGTCAACAACAGGCTCGAAGCTCTAAGATATATATATATATACTTATATATATATACATATATACACACACACATACATATATATATATATATATATATATACACACACACATATATATATACTTATATATGTACATATATATACATATATGTACATATATATATACACTTTTGTATGTGTGTTAGTACAGCATACCCTATCCTACTCTGACTGATAAACTATCATCATTATTTGAATGAAGATTTGATTCCATTGAAAAAAATACATATATGGCATTTTTTTTACAACAATTGGAAATTTTATTAGGAAGTTCCACCCTCCCCCTAATTTTACCTGGACCCATTTTAAACTGAAAACAAATAAGGCTCCTTTTTATTATTATTTAGAGCTATGTATAGTACCAATATTTAAGTGTGTAAGACATTTTCTGAATGCTATTACTTGTAATATTAACTTCCTCAACTCTTTTGGAATATGATAGACAATAATAGTACTTCATTAGCCATCCTTTGCAATTTTTTATTACATTCAATTTATTTTGATATCTTTTTTTTCTATTTTATTATTTCCTGCTCTCGTATTCATTATTTTCTCATTTCTCACTTAAGGTTTAGTTTGTTCCTTTTATAAAATTTATTGGGGTAACATTGTTAATAAAATTATATAGGTTTCAAGTGCACAATTCTTTAATGCATTTTCTATGTATTGCATTTTGTGTTCTCCATCCAAAGTCAAATCTCCTTTCGTCACCAGATATTTGACTCCTTATCTTGCATATACAAGTTTATCTTTTTTAACTTATGTTTAGTTGAAAAATACCTTTGATCAAATTAAGCAAATTATTAGTGATTACTCACTAGATATGTTAATCTTCTCATTCATTCATTCATTCACTATTCACTGATTTTTTTTTCTTTTTGAGATCCTGTTCTTGTATCAGTATGTGTTTGTGACTTGAGATAATGACAGTGAAAAAGACTGATAGTTTCACTTTCATGTGCTTATGTGGCAAATTCACCTTTACATAACTGAGCTGTGCCAAAGGCATTGCAAGTGCCCAGAGAAGGAATGCCCCCGCTTTGCCGTCATGTGTATTTAGGCAGCATGGAGTCATCCATCCCTCAATTGTCCATTAAAACAAGGGTTTTTCTATCCACTGTTTCTCTCTATGTGGAGGAGAAGCATTCTGGCTGCCTCAGCCATCCTTTGTAAGAAAGCTTTAAAATCAAGACGGGTAGACCTTGCTTAGGAAGGCTTTCAATATTCATTTTGTACCCATCACCTAGGTAAAACTGAAATCATGTGTTAAAAACTTATACTTTCGAGAACCTGCATTACTATATTTGTTTTGAGTCATTTCCTGACATTCTCATCTTTGAATTTCATTCTATTATAATATTAAATTCTATGTGGTTTCTTTTCCCGTTTGTGTTCACGTTATTAATTATTCTATAATTCTTCTAAGGCTTTTATCATCCTAACCTCCCAATGTCATCTTGATGTGCTTTCCCAGGGGAAGCTTTCCTTAAAACAACTAGATAGAGCTACAGTAGTAGCCTTTGCTATGCTGCCATTCTCACCTGAGAATACCTTTATCACAACACTGATGTTTATATGAACCTATTTATCTGTTTAGTTCTCTTTAGAATATAAGAACTTTAGAAAAAGCATTTTTTTCTAAATTAATGTTTTCTATAAGAAGAAAAATATGTAGACATACCTGTCAGTCAAACAACATTTTTGAATCATTGCTTGATAAAAGCCCTTGTTACGTTGACGACAAAATATCATCTGGGTTCAGTAAGTTCTGAAGCCACAGTTAGTCATTCATATCTAGAAACTTTAACATAACCAAAATACACTTTTACTTCTACCAAGTTCTATTATATTTTATAAGATCCTGTAATTGGTTGTAGATAATACATATTGCAATAATAAGACCTGGAGTTTGCATCCTATCTTATGATTTTATGTCTTTGAGAAAATTATTTTCCCTCAATTTTGTATTCTGCCTAATTGGAATAATAGTAACAGCATCTAATTTCTGTACCAGAGCTCATAATTAGAGGTGAAAATATATGTAAATCTTACTTAACTCGTATGAAACATCTTTACAAATTTAAGCATACTTAAAAATAGGATACATGTTTATACAGAACATTACGAAACAAAATAGTATATATATATTTAGTGTTACAGTCAATCATATTAATTCTAACACATTTACCTGTACTAGAATTCTTTCTAGTAATACTTTATATAAGTTAGTAAGCATTTTATAGATGTTTATAACAAATATTTGAATGCTCTCTCATCAAGGCTCACAATAAATACCTTTTAGATAGCCATTACCAATATCATTGTTTACACATTAAAATTGCCTTCTTCAAGGCTTAAAAATCTCACATGAATGTGACTTGTAATGTTTAAATAGAATATTGCCTTGACTCCACGTGTCTGAGTTTTTGAGGAGAAAAGCACTTGAGCAATCTGTATAGGTCAGTTAAATTTATAGCTCCATGTGACAAATTAGTTGGGACACTGTTATCTGTATTTTTTTCTGCCCCTAGGAAGGTTTCAAGTAAGTCTAGTTGTGTTATCTAACATTTGATTCAAGCTATTATCTTGTTTATGAACCTACTCTTCCTCACTTGACTCAATCTCCGTCAGATGCTTCTGATATCTGTGGAGATCCTATTGAAATCTACTTCCCTGGTGAGACTGCCCATCCTTGGCCTCCACCGACCCTGGATAAAACCGTTCATTTGTTTATGCATTCATTAATTCACTCATTCATTCCTCTATTCAATATTTATTTAATGTCTACTGTATGTTAGGTGCTGATTGAAACATTTAAGAGAGATTTGTAGATTAAATAGTCAGATCGCTCTTGTTGTGCAGTTTCTATTCAGGGACATCTCTATTTGATGACACATGTGGTAGTTCTTTGGTATTTTCTACTCAAGTGTTTCTGATGCTGTAATTCTATTGCCGTTGCAGGTACTGGACTGCTCACAGGTGGTGATCATCTGCCCTTGTTACTACGGAGCATCTCTGGAAGCCATAAGGAGATTCCAGGTGGTTTCCAGTGTCTGATTCCCATGATCCAATGATCCCTTCCAAAAAAGAAGCCCTTTCCTTAAATATATTTAGCACTTTCAGAAGGAGACCCCATCACAATAGGGACAGATGGCTATAGTTATATTTTTTATTAATAATTCTCCTCCAACTTTCTTCCCCAAACTCCTTGGTACTTGAAAAATACAGATTTGGGATAGACTTTTTCTTGGTGGGCGAAGGAACTCCACTTTGCAGCTGGGACCACTGTTCCTTCCTGGAACTTAGATGTGGGTTGTAATAATAGCCCGTTGGGGTGGAACTCCTTAATTACACACAGTATTTTTTTTTTTCCGCTTTGAGTGCCAATGCCCCACACTCACCAGTGCGTTTGTCAGGAATGTCAGAATAGGTCAGGGCAGGATTTAGGCTTTACCCCATGTGATCGCAGACTCTAGGCAGAAAAGTCAAGACACCAGTTTCAGTGTTCCAAAACATCCCAAGAGAGGTAGGCTACAAGTTTGCCTCTTGAAATCGGTACCTGCCAAGTTCCACCATTACATATATGATAAATAGTGGTCCAGTTTGAAAAAGAGGGTATTGGTAGTTAAATAGCTGTATTCATTATCTACTGCTATGTAACAAATATTCCAAAAATGTAATGGCTTAAAACAACATTTATTATATGATAAAGTTTCTGTGGTTCCAAATCTGTGGAGCAGCCTAGATGAGTGGCTTTACCTCAGCGTCTCTATAGAGTTGGCTGATGGCATCTTGACATTAGACTAAGGACGATAATGCAGTGTGCAGTTGGCATAGTCACATGTCTGTGGGCTGGAGCCTTTCTTTGCTGTGTGGCCTCTTCCATATCGTTGTTTGAGTGTCATCACAGCATGGTAGCTGGCTTCTCCTAAACCAAGTAATCCAAGGTGCAATTCTTTTATGATTAGCCTTAGACTACACACCAGCTTTTCCTCAATTTCTATAGGTTCCATATATCAGTCCTTTTTAGTGTGAGATGATGCTGCACAAGGGCCTGAGGAACAGCAGGTGAGGATCACGATGTCTACCTTGCAGGCCGCTTCCCTTGAGTGTGGAATTATTTGGGGCACTACCGCCACTGTCGACAGCAAAGTCTTCATGAATGTACCATTACTGATATTGTCAACACTGTATTGATCAAATGGAATGAACTAGTAGCCACTCCTTATTTAATTTAACTCTTGCATCAGTAAAAACCTTTGACTACCATAATTGTCTCAATCCTATGATTTACCCCAGCTACTGTGTCTTTGGTCTGTTCTGCATAGGGTTTTCTCAAGATTCACAGATGTTCAATTTTAGGGTGCCTCACCTTTGACCTCTACCACAAAATTCTTACTTTATAGCACCATAAACTTTCTTACCTGGGCTTTCTTTAATAACATTCAAACATGCCTAAGGGAAACTGAGGAAAACTATGAATGAGCAACTTAGAATTAGAGGGATAAATGCATATGGGCCTCACCTTGAAATATGGTGATCAGAGTTAGATGAGTTAATTCATGTTCCTTCTGTTCCCCAAGATAGATATTTACGAAGTCTGTTTCTGTGAATTTTAGAAACTCCAATGAGGTCAATCTCAACTTGATCAACACGGGCCAGCCCAGGAGTAGGTACTGTAGTAGATGCTTTCAGGAGTGAGGAACTAAATAATTACTGCAGCTGTGGACAGTATTGTTTCTGGTAGCTCACAGATGAGTCGCTCTCCAGGAATTATACTAAGCAAAAACAAACAAACAGACAAGCAAACAAACAAACTGGCTCATCCAAAAGGCCCTCATCATGGGCAGACTACATCAAATGAACACAGGGCCGTGGTGGGCCACGTCTTGCTATGAGACTCTCGCCACAAATGCAGTGAAGCAGTGATAGCTCCTGGTATGCAGTTGATTGCAATTATTAAAACTTTAACTGAAGTTGTACTGGGGTGGGGTATCGGTGGTAGGAAATGTACCCGAAGGTGAAATATCTCAGAATTTTGAGAAGTATGAGAAAAGTGGCACTTACAAGTGTTTGAAATAAATTTCTAGGTCCAAGATGGCTCCACTCCTGCCCAGGTGCCACATCAGCAAACTAAAACTTAAATAACTTTCAGGGCCCTGTGAACACCCAGTGTGACTGGAAATGCAGCACATCCAGTTAGCCAATGCCTCATTGTCAAGACAACTCGGGGCTTTCTCATTCCCAACAAGGTTGACTGTGTCACCCCAGTCAATTAGATATTTTCTATTTGTCTCTCCCTTGTTATTTATACTTTATCCTATTAAATAAACAAACAAAAAATGCCCTACCTTCTGCTCCTGTTGGAGGAGGTCATTGAGAGGATGTAACTCCTCTTTGACCTAAGAGCTGGCCTTGTTCCTCACCCCCCACCCTGTCCCTGGGATGTACGTTCCCCTTCCATTACCACATTGGGACCGTTTCAGGTGCATAGCTTTGAGAGCGAAAGGCGTTGTTGAGGCCATGTGGATTGAATATGTGACTGAACCCAGTTAAGTCCTCTTTATATACTTTAAATTCGGGCAGCAGGTGTGGAGATCTACTCGTCTTGTGGACGCCCAAGACAAGCCTCTACATAAGTGCCCTTGCCTATTAAACCTGCCACCTGCTAACCTTGAATGGTCTGTTTCTTCTGTCTGTCTCCCCTCCGTGTATGGGGGCCAGTTAGCGAATCAGCTGCCCCATTTTTCAGTTCTCTGAAATGAGACTGAGAGCTTCATGAAGTGTTAAATAAAGTTTGTTTGTATCACCTAATTTTTTAAATCATTTTTTTAAAGGTTTCTAGTGATAAATAATGTGACCCAAAGCTGACTGCTAATGGCCTACTGGACAACAAGACACATAGTGGTGGCACCTTCTGCAGCCTTTGAAGTCAATGTTCCTGTTGTCATTACCAAGGGCCATGGGTAAGTCATGCATGGATTTGAGTTGTGCTCTTTGGGTGCAGCTCTTCTATCCGAATACTTTTTTTTTTTTTTAATGTGTATTTATATTTTTCCCCCAGAAAGGTTCTAGCTCTCAGAAAGTTTCCATTGTGTATGAAAGTTCCCAGAAATGTTCTGGAATCCCGGAAGGATCCCAGGGTAGTTATGTTGGGATTCCTCAGTGAGTGGCAGCTCTTAGGGGGTCTCAAAATCCTTGACATCAGTCCACATCATAAACCACTGGGGGGCTGGGGAAAATAAATTAGGAAAAATCATTCAGATTACCTTGACCATCAAGAAATCTAAGTCAGACTATTAAAAACCATCAGGGCATCTGCCACAATAAAGAAATATTATAAAAGGAATAATAGATCTATTGCTATTTGGACTCTCAGAAGCCGAAGTGGCAAACTTGATGGGCAAGGGTCAAACCCTTAAAAGCCGTTAACATTAGTGGAAAATCTTGCCAAATTCTGGTAGATACTGGGCTTACGCTCTCCACCTTCCCAGCTGTTCTGAAACCTGCACGTCAGATCCTGGGAAAACTGGGAGAAGCTTGCAAAGAGTGAGGATTCTCAGCAGGTCAGCTCTCCCGGACCCCTGTAGTGCCCAGTCAAGGAAGGAAACTGTTTTATGTTGTCACTTTGCAAATCTGGACTCTTGTGAATTTGGTTTCGGAGTACCCATTGATTGTCAATCCTTTCCCAGGAACTGCTGTTGCCTTCTTGTTTGTCCTATTTTGTGCACTGAGAACTTGGCTTGGGGCACACTGGTTGTTGGTTTATGCAATTGCAGGCAGGTGAACTGTCTTGTCGGATTGGGTAAAATATGACTGAACAGAAATGTGGGTTGTGCTTTATTTGTGGCTGGGGTCCTACCATCTGCCAGCTGTCAGGGAAATTGTCTAAGTATTTGTTTCTTTTAGGCTATCTTTGGGAGTGCCTCTGGATGTGGGGGAGGGTAGTATCTTTTGCACCCTATTTGGGGTGGGGTCATTGTGTCCATGGGGTCATTCAAAACTACCAAAAAAAATACTTTGTTTAAGCTGAAGACATTTTTCAATATGACAAGATATTTGAAAGGATTTTTTTTTTTTTTTAAGTAGCTGTTTGGTCAGAAGTTGGTCAATTTGGAAGTTGATGTTTAGAGCCTCCAAGGAATCTTTAATGGCCTTTTCTCCTGAGATAAAATGATACTATGTACCCAGAGGGAAAGAAAAATATTGCAAAGACAAACAGCTCTAAATCGAGAATGTAGGAATCTTTTGATATCTATTTCAGTTGAAGATCTTCCTGATATAAAGAAGAAAATTGAAGATAATGTAGTAGGATGTTGGGTCTGCATCTTGATACCACCTTGCAACCCAATTCTTTGAGAGTTACAAAACTACTGACCTGTAGATTGATGAGAACTTGAAACCTTAAAGTTACACTGAGATAAGTTAAATGATTGATAATTCATTGAATGTGTAGATCATTTCTAAATAAAATAAAATATCGAAACATTAATTATTAAACTTAGGTTTATCCACTTCTGGCTTCTTTTATAGAGGAGTTAAATATATTTGGGTCTATTAGCAAAACATGTTGGTGTCACATTGAAAAATTTACTATGAGGAAAAATATACTGATAGAAATGATGAAATGTATTTATAAATTTGCCAATCCACAGAATGCTAGTGTAAAGTGCACAATTGCTTACTTCTTAGTTTTCGCTATGAATTAAGGATTTCAATGGTTAAGAATTCTAATTAATATATGTAATTACAGCTACTAGAAATAGTAAGGGAAACATCTTTTCAAGGACAATGGAATGTATTTTTTGGTTTGAAAATATGTGAGGTATGGAGATGTGTTTTGGTTCAAGGAAAAAGAGAGTAATTTTGTCCTAAAGTAAAACAACTGATTGTCCCAGGACGACAAAGAGGGGGAAAACATAGTACGTACATTACACAATGGGGAATATATTTTGTGTTCTATAATAGGACAATTTAATACTAAGGTAAATACCCTGAGAAATAGTGAAAATATGTTAGTAGGTTGGCAATTGGAATTTTGGAAAAAATTGACTCCTAGTGAGGGAAGTGAGTGATACGAAGGATCAGAGAGGCTGGCGTGCTAATGCGGGGGTACTACAGAAGGCCAGAAAACGTGGCACTTGGCTGTATTCTCTGGGAGAACTCAAAAAACACTCTTTGGGGGATATTGCAATGGGGTGGTTGTTCAATTTTTCAACTGGTGAACTGCCAAACATTTTAACAATGTGTCAGTACTGTTTCCCTGGTGTGCAGAAACATAATCTTGTCAGTCCTGTGACCATGACTCACTGACTGCTTTCATTGTTCTTGCTGTCTTAGCTGCTTCTTTTCCCAGCTGTCCATCAGGCTCTGGGTTAAGGACTCTGTCTACTGGTTAACAGGGAAGCACGTGACTTCCTTTTAGTGATTGTTTAAGTTAGTTTATAAGCTAAGTTCTAGTAAAGATAATTTCTTCTGGGTCTTAAGTGTCTTTCCTAAGGAGTGCATTGTAGCTTGATTAAGCCCGACTGTCACTGTTCTCTGTTGTTCAGGGCTATAGGGAGGAGATTCCATACAAGACTGGCCTTGCTGATTAAGATCACGATGGGGTTCTGAAATATTAGAGGTCAGAGAGACATGCTCTACTGTCAGAATTGAGGTGGTATAATTCTTGTAAAATTTGGGATTTAGGAGTCCTGACCCATGGAGAGCCACACAGATGATTAACAGAACATGACTTCCCAGAGACAAGATACACAGGCTTTCAATAGGAAATGGCTTCATTTTATAGCCGCAAGGATTCCAGAATGGGTGATCAGGATACTGAGGGCAAACACCTCTCACAATAGCTAAATCTCCTTTTCAGTTTCCAGTTCATGTCTGGGCTTTCCAGTCCTGGGAACTGAAGAACAAGGTGGGGCCCTATGAGAATAAATATGAATTTTATGTAATGAAATAATTCCAAAGATTGCACTAGTTTAACAAGTTTCAATTTCATTTAAGGCAAATTAGGTAAATAGCATCAGACATCCCATGACTGTATTTCTATTCTATCTATGTGAGTAACATTATCTATCTTCTGTAAAATGTTAGCATCGAACTAGCTTACATCTAATTTGTAGCTTAGATTTAAGGGATCTAAACTTTTTTTTTTTTTAAAGATTTTTATTGGGGAATTGGGGGATGGGAACAGTGTTGGGGAATTGGGGGAAGGGAAGCAGACAAGTTGCTGTCGTTTTGTTCTTCAGTCTAGTTGTGGAGGACGTTGCTTCACTGGCCCAAGTTGGCACCATCATTGCA
>NW_017732076.1:662593-666837 GCF_001890085.2 Hipposideros armiger | reverse complement strand
TCTTGATGGAATTTATCAATTATGTGAATATTTTCCTTTTATTTTCTCTTAAAATGCCATTAAGATTCATGAAGATCTTTCCTTAAATGCCTCTGACTGAAGTCCTTGGGCATGTCATTTTCTAAAAAAATTGTTCGCTGCCAAGGGCAGTACCCTGGATAGTGGAGACTATAAGGCCTGTATCTCTCCTAATGTGGTGACAGACTCATGCCTACTGGAGCAGACACAGGACTCTTCAAAACACAATCTTAAATATGTAAAATGGCAATGTCTGATGTCAAAGTGACAGGAAATGTACCAAAGACAACTGAAAGTCAATAAAATGGAGCATATATTCAAAAACAAATGGATCCTCTGAGATTATTTCTGATCATTTGAGAGTATGACTTATGAATTTTCCACCTTAGCTGGGAGCTAACGAAATTTGTATTTGAAAGACCTTGCTAAATAGGAATTACACAAAGGCAGAAAAATCAAGGGCATTCTATCTTCAGTTAATGTCTTTAATCATGAATTAGAGCCTTGAAAACCTAGGTTTGTTCAATTTTTCTGGGATTTGCTTTGAAAAAAAATTAATGTATCTGGATTCTGAAAGGAAGTGCTCTGTGTTCTAACCCATTAATTCTGTTGCGATCAAAGAACATACTTTGAATGATTTAAATAATCTTAAATGTGTGGAGACTTTTTTTATTACCCAGCAACTGGTTTACCTTGATGAACTAACAACATGCACTTGAACAAAATATATGCTGTTCTTGTTGGATGGGATGTCCTATGAATTCCAACTATAAACAACAACCAAAAAATCTCCCTGATACAGATTGAATCTTTGTGTCCCCCCAACCCCGCCCCACATTCATGTTGAAGCACCAACCTCTAACATGATGGTATTTGGAGATGGGGCTTTTTGGAGATGAGAGTTAGATTAGCTCATAAGGGCGGGGCCCTCATGATGGGATTCATGCCCTAATAAAAAGTGGAAGAAAGGGAGATTGCACTCTCCTCACCATTAGAGGAGAGTTGGAGAAGATGGCCATCTTCAAGCCAATAAAAGATACCTCACTGGAAAATGACCATGTTGGCACTCCCATGTTGGACTCTTATCCCCTAGTAATATGAGAAAATTCATTTCTGGTATTTAAACCATCCAGTCTACAGTATTCTTTATATAGGAGCTTGAACTAATATACTTCCTATCAAGTCAACATACATGCAATCGATCATACTGGCTAATGTAATAGAGACAATGGAAATAGATTAGAACCCAGGGTGACTATATGTGAGTTTGTACATACATTTGTCTACATNCAGCATCTTAGCTGTAGAGGGCAGTGTCACTGGCCCTCTTATGTGGGATCCGAACCGGGGCCCTCTGGCGTCCCAAGCCAGCTCTTAACCAACACACCACTCGGCCGGCACTAAACATTTTTAATAGTCTAGATTTGGTGTTTATAGGAACAGACAATACTTTACTTGGAATTAAAAAAATGGCAACAGTACTTCTATTTATGATTCACATGTCTGGTCATATATTGCAAGAAAGTTAGGATCAATTGGTGAAGATCTTGATTGGATTCAATAGGTGGTAATGAAATGGCTGCTGTGATGGGTCACTGAACATTGAAAAGATATTACTTTATATGGATAGCAATGGAAAGAGTGGGAAAACTTTATGGAACCTTAAAGAACATGAAGAACCCACATGGACTATAATAACAAATCACCATTAAAACAAATGTCTGGAACCTATAAACTAGGACATGCCTCAGCAGGTAGTAAATACAGAAATGTGTTTTTCTTAAAAAGAGATAAAGGATTCAAAACAATACAATTAAAAAAATTAATAGATGATTTTGAAAGGATATTACATCACACACACAAACACACACTCACACACTCACACACTCACACACTCACACACTCACACACTCTCACATACTCTCACACACTTCCTTGTGTTATATTTCAGGGTATACATCAACCAATAAACCAGATGACTCTTGGTTTCAGATTAAGGGTGAATAGTAGGCAGTATGGACCATGAAAATAATTAGATCTATAATTTCTTATACCATTGCATTATTTATTGCATGATATGAGGTAAGGTTAATGTAGTGATGCTGATATGATTTTACAGCATAAATGTAAACTAATTTTTCAGTTAAGTTTATTGTTAACATGGCTTTTCATTTAATTCAAAGGATACAACAGTATCAATGGTGAGAACTGCAGGAGAACTATATAATATAAACAATAGGTATAACATTTCCATAATGAAAGATGAATAAGTTCTAGACATCTGCGCAACATTGTGGAAATAGTTCACAATATTGTATTGTACACTTGTCAGGAATCTACTCTCTTCAGAGAAATTGAAGTGTTTGTATTAGTCCCTTCAGGCTGCTATAACAAACATATATCGAAAGTATGACTTAAACAACAAACACTTATTCCTCACAGCTCTGAAAGCTTGGAAGTCCTATACAACTCTGGTGGATTTGCTGTCTGATGAGAGTCTGCTCCCTAGTTCAGAGACGGCTGTCTTCTTACTATAGCCTCACATGGTGGAAGGTGCTAGGGTGCATTCTGGGGTCTCTTTTAAATGGGCACAAATCCCCTTCATGGGGGTTCTACTCTCATGATCTAGTCATGCCCCAAAGACCCGCCTCCCAAAACCATCAGCTTAGGGATTATTATTTCAACGTATGAAACCTTAATCTAGTGCATAAGGTACAAATGTATCCACGTATATAAATATTTCCTTAACTATTTTAATAAAAATGTAATGTTATATATTAATGAAGTGCAACTGTTTTAATAAATAGGAACTCAATGTCAGTGTGTTGGAACAGCAGGTGTATTATTTCACCACCTGCCAGTGGTAATGTCACTACTGATATTAACTTGTATTGGTAAATCAAAGTTAGTAACCATGATAATAACAGATTTAATTTCTGATCAGGTAATTGCTACTTTAAAGATGTAGTATATTTATAAAATAACAACTATGAAAGGTTGTGACAAATATCAGTTTAAAGGCATCAAATAAAACAAATCCAGACTTAGGGAAGGAAAGATTTCAGTCAAAAGAATCTTTGCCAAAGAGAGGTGAGGAGGCAACTACAGTAGGGCACACTCTACTGAATGCTTTTTTTTTTGTTTGTGTTTTTTTGAAAGAGCAAACAAGTCTATGAAGAACCAGGTATGGTGGAATAGCTGTGTTATTGAGTTGAGCAGGAAATCTTCCTTGAGGTCAGCTGAGTCTCAGGGGGGCCATTAAGGAGTAGTTATGCTTCCAGTGCTGAAGGATGGGCCAAAATTCTGGGACCTGGGGGTGGAAAGATGCTCAGCTAACATTTAATCAAGTCAGACATTTTGTCCTGATTGGTGGGTTGGTTCAATCAGTTTAGCTAATCCTTTATAATGCAAAGGATGCTATATCTTTATGAGCATTATAGTGACAGTCACCTAGTCTCCTGGTCCTTTAAATCACAAACAGTGATTTGTTTTCTTTGCCTGCACAAAGTCAATATCGAAATTTAATAATGCACAAACACAGATATACACACACACACACACATACACATACATACATACATACATACATACATATACATATACACACATGCTGAATGACATGAGGATACATTCTAAGAAATGCATCTTTGGGCAATTCCATTGTGCAAATAACAAAGTGCACTTAAAAAGCCTGGATGGTACAGCCTACTACACATGTAGGCTATATTGAATAGTCTATTGCTCCTAGGCTGCAAGCCTATATAGTATGTTACTCTACAAAGCTGGAACTTAACATTTAAAATATGTAGATTGCACCATTCTTTAACTGCTACACTACTACACACAATAACTTTTGTGTTTAAAATAGAGGTAAAAATGGCACATGGCAATTTACCTTATTTAAATACCTCAAGAGAACATAAGTGTTCTTTAAACACACCTTGGTGCATACATAGTCTCTGTTCTCCTATGCCTCCATTCCTAAGCTAGCATGTCTATCATTTTTTTCCACATGAAATGAGTTACTGGGCTGCCCAAGTAAAGCATGATTGGTTAGGAGCTGGCTTGGGATGCCAGAGGGCCCCGGTTTGGATCCCACATAAGAGGGCCAGTGACGCTGACCTCTACAGCTAAGATGCTGAGCAACAGCTCAACCTGAGCTGCCATGAGTCGCTGGCACTGGCATGGGCTGCAGCCCCTGCTGCAGTGGGTTGCCATGGGCTACC
>NW_017732076.1:656523-657458 GCF_001890085.2 Hipposideros armiger | reverse complement strand
AACCAAACGGGCAATATATCATTGATTGATCTTTGTTCTTTATATAAATAAATGACCTTTGAAAAATGTGGACAAAATACGTCATGACTTTTTCAAAGACTCAATAATAAGCAAATGTTGTTGATTGCTTACAGATCTTTAGAAGACATAAAGGGAAATAACAAGTCTTGATCCCTGCCCAGTAGAACCATTCATTTTTGTCAATGATTTTGTGGATCATTTGATGCTTTATTTTGGTTTTAAAGTAAAAATCTTTTAACATATGTAACAAATAAAATACATGAAAACTATACCTAGATTTAAAAAAATTTCTTGTTTCTTGTAATTATTTTCTAGAGGCTTCCTATGTTTCCTGTTAATTTTAAAGCACTTATTGAATTAAATAGCATTATAAATCTGAAATTCAAAAATGTTCAATGAAAACAAATATTTCATAAGCTTTAAATAATACATATGGAATTGTTTATATTATCAGAAATACTAGGCATGACATATCTGTCCTATTTATAGGACTTTTGTCTTCATGACTTTACAATCTCAGAAACTTTCTCTTCTAAACACTAACATGTATTTGGTTTCTACAGCACTATGATGAAGGATTTTTGACAGCATTTTCCATATTTTTAAAGAAAGACTAACCTTTCTGTCATCTTCAATATCCCTAAAATTAAATAAAGCAACAGTTTACAAATTAAAATGCATTAATACAGGCTGTTCATGGAAATTTCTAATTCACATTAGTGCTCAGGCTCATTTTCTGTAGGGAAAAATGAAACTGAAGCAAAAACCCTAGTTAAAATGATTGCCACAATTATAAAAAAAAACTAATTTTAAATGGTCATAGATTAATTAGTTCATTAAAATAATTACTCTGTCAGTAAGTTGAGCACATATCTGACATTTATTTCAAATGGCATTTTGAAAAAAATTTGACT
>NW_017732076.1:649970-654578 GCF_001890085.2 Hipposideros armiger | reverse complement strand
ATATATATATATATATATATATATATGCTCTACTTAATTAAATAGATTATCTCATTATACAGAAATGAAACTGAAGGTTTGAATTTCATGTAGATATTTTCTTTCCAGAAAAAAAAGTGATTTCTAATAATTTTCCTGAAAACAAGAAATTCTCTCAAGTAAATAATAATCTGAGGTTTGGAATCACAAGAAAGGGTATATCTACTAGCAGTTTTGATTTTTTTTCCAGCTTTTTATTTTCAATATTTTAAACCTACAAAAATGTTGCAAGCATTGTACAGAAAAATAAAGTACATGTGCTTCCTCTAGATTTATCAATAGAATTTGCCTCAATTCCTCTACTTCCACTTGTTTGATTTTTGAGAATCTGTAGTAGTATTTATAAAATTTATTTAAAAAATGGTATTTATTACATCTTCTATGAAAAAATGGTATTCTGTTACATAATAACACTACCATTATTTATTACAATTAAAGAAACATTGATGTAATATTATAATTGACCATACAGTCCACATTTAGATTTCCTCAGTGATCCTAATAAAATTTGTATGTGTCTTTTCTTTGTCTTGAGATGCAAAGAAAACGTATGCTCTATTCTTTTATCTTCTCGATTTGCACCTATTTTCCTAGAAGAAATGTTTGGGATATATCTGTCTTTGGTCATGATAGTCTACTCTAATCTTCCAGCATTGTTTTGTGAGTCCCTGAGTATATTTTTTACATTTTGCCTAAAGTTGTATCCTGTGATTATCAAACGTTTGTTTGCAGAGGATTCCATTCAGAATGGTGCGCTCTTATTTTGAGGGTATTTGTTGGCAATTTGTGCTTCAGAATACATATAAGACTAAGAATTTCCCTCTCTCTTCGTTTTACCATCGTCAATCAGATCCCTTAGCATAGGGTCGGCATTGGTCCTGTTTTATCATCACTTTCTTGTATTCTAGATTTCAGGGATAAACTCCTGACAGTTTTGTTAAAGAAGGTGTCAGTATTTAAAAAAATATATTGTTAACTTCTTGCTGAGGCTTAATACATATCTATATAGAAGAAGTTCTCAGCCATTAGCGTTCACTCAGTAAGTTTCTTAACCAAAATATCATTCCCTCCACAAAGTGCAACCAGAATAGATGTGTTTCATATACTTTTAAAAATACTTTATACAAATAGAATCATTCAATAAATATCATTTGTCTGGCTGCTTCTCCTCACTATTAACTTTGTGAAATCCCTTCACCTTTGTGCTAACTCTCTTATTCTCAGTGCTCTATAGTATTCCATTGTGTAAATATTAGGCATATTAATTATCCATTCTACTACTGATGGGCATTTGGGTAGCCTTAAGGTTGTTCTGTTATAAATAGGCATAATCTAGTCATTCTGGTACCTGAAGTTTGGTGACTATATAAATATACACCTAAAAGCATAACAATTTAGGCGTAGTGTACGGCTGTGTCCTATTTTAGGACATGAATCTAGAAACATTTTCCAAATGACTATAACAATTTGCTGTCCCACCTGCACTATATGAGAGTTTTGGTTGTTATATATTCTTGCCACATGTATTTCAGTCTTTGATTTTAGCCAAGCTTGTGGATATGTAGTGATACTCATTGTGGTTGTATTTTCCATTGATTCGTAATAATTTTCAGCACTTTGCATATGCTAATATCCCTTTGATATGGTATTTTACAAAGCATTCACATTTTTAAAAATGTTTCTATTGTATTTACTAAATTTTTTTATCAATTTGTAAAAGTTCTTTATATCTTTTGGGCATTAATCCTTTATTAGATATATGTATAGCCAAAACCTTTTCATTATTTCAATAGTTTTTCACTCTCCTATCAGTATTTTTTGTGAACTAAAATTTTTAATTTTAATATAGTCTATTTATGGTTTATTTTTATTTTTACAGGTAATGCATTTTTAGTCCTATTCAAGAAATCTTGGTATGTTCTAAGGTCATCAAGATGTTCTATACTTTTTTGTTTTTCTTTTCAGTTGAAATATATCTGAATTTTTTTATGTGTATGGTGTAAGGGGTTATTATTATTTTTAACAAAAACATACATTTTATTTGCTACCATTATGGAAAGAGCAATACTACCTCCTTGTTATTATTACATTTGCCATGAACACGTTGCCATTTATAAGCAAGTATGTTTTTGGAATCTCCTCTTACATTGGTCAGTTTTTGAAATGTACACTAATATCGTATTCTTTTAATTATTGTAGTTTGATGGCAGATATTGATATCTGGTAGTCCCACTAGTGTTTAGTTTCAGGATTACCCTATTATTCTTAGGTATTCATTAATATATGTTAATGATGCTTTGTAGTTTTCAGTGAAGAGGTCCTATACATTTTAAAAATGATGTCATCATTATTTGTTAGACTTAATGGTATAAAATGTATCTATATTTCTGAGTTATTGGCTATTACACCATTTTTATAATTTTTGCCCTTTGGTAGTCCCTTTCTTGCCAGTGTATCTGTTGTAGTTATAACTAAAGAACTGGATGATCATAATTTATCTTGATGAATAAATACTTTTGAAAATTTGAAAGCTATATCTAAAACTTTTTTAATATAATAAGTTTAATTTTAAATATTTAATTAAACTATTTAAATAAAATATTTGGACATATAATATTGAAAAGCAAGCAACATGAAAAATTTCAAATTGAATAATTACAAAGCATGAAATATCTGATTTTGAAAACACCTAGAAAAACTGGGAAATCTTGGAAACTCAGAAAAAATATGAATGCTGTATTTATGAATAGCAGGGTCATTTAAAGGAAATAATATCAAATACTCTTATAATAAGATTTAGTCACCCCCTTTATCATGATCTATAATTTCAGTTTCAAAACTCAGAGACCTGAGAAATATAATTCTGTTTACAACTCAATTTAATTTATATTGCAATTACCTTTTGGATAACATACTTGTCATTTAAGGAGTATAACACCCTCCGTTGATTTGTGAACTATTGTTTTAACTGGGAATATATTAATACAATGCAATGTAATGTATTATGTTTTCTTAAAAGATACTCATTTATATCACAAGCCTTGTAGTCCATTTTTCCTTGGGATCTCTCTCTCTCTCTNTTATTTCTTGTCTTATTGCTAGTAGCGATCCTAACTGGAGTGCTTTTGATTTGCATTTCCCTTGTATCTAGTGAGGTTGAACATCTTTCTCTATATCTGTTGGCCATTTTTATATTTTCTTGGGAAAAGGGTCTGTTCATGTCCTCTGCCTATTCTGTTTTCTTAATTAAAATTTATTGGTGGTGACAATGGTTAGTAAAATTACATAGGTTTCAAGCATACAATTCTGTAATACATCATCTGTAATATCACATTGTGTGCTCACCACCCAGAGTCAGTTTTTCTTCCATCACCATATATTTGAACCTGTTTACCCTAATCTACCACCCTTCTCCCCTTACCCTCTGGTAACTACTAAACTATAATATTATCTATGTCTATCAGTTTTTGCTTCTTTGTCTTGTTCTTTTGTTGCTTTTGGTTTTATATCTCACATATCAGTAAAATCATATGGTTTTTGACTTTTTCTGTCTGACTTATTTATTAAAAAGCTACAATTATGTATCTTAAATAATTTCTATTGAGAAAAATGGAAGACTTTTGATAGAGACTAGGAGAAAAAAATCTTATGCATTGTAATCAGGGTGATGAATATGTCCTTGAAGAATGACTATTAATTGGAGGAAAAGTGGGAACAAGATTATTAAATTAAAAAAATGAATTAAATCAAATATTCATAGGGAGTAATATGAAAAGTAAAGCATGATCAATATGAAAATGGATAGATTATCAAGGGCCCAATGTGTTGGGCTTTGAAGACTATAGTAAGATATTTGCAATTTTTGAACTGTGTTGGGAAGTCATTGGAGAGTTTTAAACTCAGAGAGAGAAATGGTCTGATTTATATTCTATAAATTATTATACCTGATAAGTGCTCTGCCATGTATGAAGTGAGGTGAGCCGTGGATGTAATTTAGAAGTCTCTTGCAGCACTCAAGTAAGAGAAGATGGTGGTTGATACAGGACTGTGGCAATGAGGAAAAGTAAATCTGTGCACATGTGAAAAATTTGACAAGCTATGCTGATGGATTAGATGTGAGACTGAGAGAATGGGCCAGGAATAATATCCCTTCTGATAGTCCTGTGTTCTCCTTTCTTTTAGTAAAACTAAAAGTGAGGCATTTTACTTACTTATGATTATATATTGCCTTAAATTAAAAATTAGAGTTTTATTTTTCTTTTCTTTTTTTTCTTTTTTCTTTCCATCATTAAATTTTATTTTATTTTTATCATTGGCTATGTTTTTTAAGCAGAATCTGTTCCTGTATTTGGCCTTTGCAACTGGTTCATTTCTAGAAAGTATTCATTGGGTCTTTGGAAAACTCATGATGCATGTTTGCAATATGGCACTAGTTCAATTTTGGAAGTGCTAGAGTCATTTGCATCTATGTTATTGCTATGTCATTTGAGAGAAGACAGGTCTAGCTTCATTTTAAAAAAATATTGAGCGATTTGGTTGAGTTTTGGAGATTTTACAACAAGTTGAAGA
>NW_017732076.1:645103-647535 GCF_001890085.2 Hipposideros armiger | reverse complement strand
TCGTCTTATACGCCGGCAAATACGGTAGATTCCCTGCACTAAATAAGAAACAAAGAAGGGAGGGAGTGAGGGAGAGAGAAAAGACGGAAGAGAGCAAGGGAGGAAGGAAGATCAGGTTAATCATCAGTAAAAGTAGCACCAATTTTTTTTTAATTAGATTCTTAAGACAGTGACTAAACAAAGTCTTACATCTGCTCATAATGACTGCTTTAGGTATGTTAGGAACTGAAAGGGTCTTCCATAGTTTCATGAATGTTGGCAGGAGGCTCAGAACTCCTGGATCAGAGACAAAAGATTTCATTACTCACAGCACACCCGCCAGTCTGAACAGCGTGTTCCCATCAGTTATTCATGTCTGTCGAGTCCTACAGGGATCACTCAGATGCAGACCCAGGCGATGCTATGAGTGTAGTGTTTTAGTTTCACAGCTTAAAAACCCTGCGCTTAATAAACCGTGGTCTTATAAAGGACTTCACACAAACATGCTCAGGCTCTGCCCCAGAGGGAGGCATTATCTCCATTGTACAGCGGACAAATCTAAGTTCTGCTCCAGATGAAAACTTGCTCTCTCTCTGTCAGGGCTATTTGCTCTACAGACATCCTTACAAAGAGGGTCTCAAACAAAACCTGGCAGGGTCTCTGCTCACAAGATTTGCATAAACATGAGATCCGTGGAGCATGTTTTCCAACTGGTTAACCCGCTAAACGGAAAATATTGGCCATGGAATATATTTGTGACACAGGAATTGGGGAGATTATTTACAGAGGGATACTGTTTCAAAAGGCACACATACAATCCTAGGTCCTGTTAGTTCTATGGCATTAGACAAACTACTTAACCTTTTGTACCTATTTACATTTAAAATGGGAAATATCGTGCATGTTCTACATCCCTAACGGAAATGTAAAAAATTCAGTCTGGTAATCTATGTAAAAAAGTTATGTAAATTTTAAAATAGAGTACCATTTGAGTTATATTAACTTGAATAAGGGATGAATTCCTTTCATGTTTTTATTTTTAAAAATCAATTGTCATAATAATTTAACCTTCCTATATTATATGAAAATGATGCTGAACGTCAAGTTTTATTTTTGTTTACCAAATATTTATAACAAAATATTGCATTTTCCTGCCTGAAATAGCACTTAAAATATTGAAAAAAATCTATTTCAGAACTCCCGTTATTCACTAACACTGATCTACAAAAATATAAGTTTAAGTGAGAAATGATTTTTATGAATATATATATATACATATATACATACATATATATATATATATATATATATATATATATGCTCTACTTAATTAAATAGATTATCTCATTATACAGAAATGAAACTGAAGGTTTGAATTTCATGTAGATATTTTCTTTCCAGAAAAAAAAGTGATTTCTAATAATTTTCCTGAAAACAAGAAATTCTCTCAAGTAAATAATAATCTGAGGTTTGGAATCACAAGAAAGGGTATATCTACTAGCAGTTTTGATTTTTTTTCCAGCTTTTTATTTTCAATATTTTAAACCTACAAAAATGTTGCAAGCATTGTACAGAAAAATAAAGTACATGTGCTTCCTCTAGATTTATCAATAGAATTTGCCTCAATTCCTCTACTTCCACTTGTTTGATTTTTGAGAATCTGTAGTAGTATTTATAAAATTTATTTAAAAAATGGTATTTATTACATCTTCTATGAAAAAATGGTATTCTGTTACATAATAACACTACCATTATTTATTACAATTAAAGAAACATTGATGTAATATTATAATTGACCATACAGTCCACATTTAGATTTCCTCAGTGATCCTAATAAAATTTGTATGTGTCTTTTCTTTGTCTTGAGATGCAAAGAAAACGTATGCTCTATTCTTTTATCTTCTCGATTTGCACCTATTTTCCTAGAAGAAATGTTTGGGATATATCTGTCTTTGGTCATGATAGTCTACTCTAATCTTCCAGCATTGTTTTGTGAGTCCCTGAGTATATTTTTTACATTTTGCCTAAAGTTGTATCCTGTGATTATCAAACGTTTGTTTGCAGAGGATTCCATTCAGAATGGTGCGCTCTTATTTTGAGGGTATTTGTTGGCAATTTGTGCTTCAGAATACATATAAGACTAAGAATTTCCCTCTCTCTTCGTTTTACCATCGTCAATCAGATCCCTTAGCATAGGGTCGGCATTGGTCCTGTTTTATCATCACTTTCTTGTATTCTAGATTTCAGGGATAAACTCCTGACAGTTTTGTTAAAGAAGGTGTCAGTATTTAAAAAAATATATTGTTAACTTCTTGCTGAGGCTTAATACATATCTATATAGAAGAAGTTCTCAGCCATTAGCGTTCACTCAGTAAGTTTCTTAACCAAAATATCATTCCCTCCACAAAGTGCAACCAGAATAGATGTGTTTCATATACTTTTAAAAATACTTT
>NW_017732076.1:610657-643488 GCF_001890085.2 Hipposideros armiger | reverse complement strand
CTCTCAGGCACATGTGCACACAGTTCTGCCCCTCCAGCTCCACCGAGGCACGGGAACAACATTTACTAGTCTTAGAGGATACTTTCCATATCTATGTTTGTTAATATATTCTTATACTCCTAGAAACATGATGTGTATACCTTATGTATATGCCTTTCTGATGCATATGCCTTAAAAATGTAATAAACCTCATTTTATAAAAGTTGTAGATTTACAGAGACATAATGCAAAAAGTATTACAGAGAATTCCCATAACCCTGTGCCCAATTATTGACATCTGATATTGGTGTAGTATGTACTCATAATTAACAAGCTGATATTTACACATTACATTAATTAAAGTTTACACTCTATTCATTGTCCTCAGTTTTTCCATAATGTCTTTTTTCTGTTCCATTTCTGTTGCATTTAGCTTCAGTGTATACTTAGGCTTCGTGTAGCTGTGAGAGTTTTTCAGACTTGTTTTCGATGACCTTGACAGTTTTGGGGAGTCCTGGTCAGATATTTTGTAGATTGTGCCTTTATTAAAATTTTATGGATGTTCTTTGTGTTATTAAATGGGGTTAATGCATTTTGGGGAGGAAGACCACAGTGGAAAGTGCGTTCTCATCCAAACATCTAGAGTGCACACTGTCAGTCTGACTTATCACTGGTGAAGTAAACCTTGGTCACTTGGCCGAGGTACTGTTTTCCACTGGAATTTTCTCTTGTATTTCCTTTTCACACCGTGCTCCTTGGATAAAAGTCACCATGCACAGCCCACTCTTAGGGAGTGAGGAGTTGGCTCCACCTCTTTAAGTGTAGAATATCTACGTAAAGTATTATAAATTACTTTGCGTTAGATACTTGTCTCTTCTTCCGTAATTACTTATTCAAGCATACATTTGTATGAGTATGGATACCTGGGTATTTAATTTAGGTTTTGGGGTATAATGCAATACCACTTCATTTATTTTATTTCTCAAATGGTTCCATTTCTCTCCATTGGAACTCTTTCATTTGGCTAATATATCCTTCTGTCATTCTCCATCCTCAGTGTAGTTTTTGTTTTATGTTATTTTTAGAACTTAAAAAACAAACAAACAAAAAAAGTCTTTCTAGCATTTCAAGATGCTCCAACTCATCTTGTGTGTCTCCTGCTTCAGTCTTAGAATCAGTGATTTTTCTTAGGAACCTGTTGTTTTTCTTGTTGGAGAATGGTATTAGAAACCAACATCGGGACTCTAGGCATGCTCATTGCTACTGATGTCTCATTTTAGGCCACCATTTTATCTGACAGATAAAGAAATATATGTACTAACCTATATGTAAACAAATATGTATAAACATTTCTATATATAAAACCATCTGTAATTTTATTAAGGACAATTTTATTTTACTGATGTTTTCACTTCATATCAATTAAAAAATAGATCATCCTAGCCTCCTCTCTTGAGGATCAGTAAGTTCCCACTCCAAAAGTGAGAAAAGGTATTCTCACCTTCTGGCATCTATGCACTTGTTTAATTATGATGTACATGTACAGTAGCATCAGAATCAGTAACCCATACCCAACAAAGGAAGAAACTTGATCAACTAGTTTCCAGTGCTTATGTGCGTTTCTGTTTGCCTTCAGTCTTTAAGTCTCTACTCATTTTCCAAATTACTTAAATGAACATTTTTTTCCCTGTGCTGCCCCTGTTGTGGTTGCATCTTGAATTTGCAATACAGTTAAAACCTCTCATAACATTTTGCATTTATCCTGAGATTCCCCTCCCTCCTAAATGTTTTTTATTTTTTTCAACTGACATGTATTTGGGTGTTCTTTCTATTGTAATGTTAGACTGATTCTGTAAAATATATGCATCCACCGTTACTGTACCATAAAGAATATTTTCACCATCCTGAATATCTTCTGTGCTTCACTTATTCATCCTTCTCTTTTCCTACCACACCCCTGGAAACTTCTGTTTTTTTCACTGTTCCTATAGTTTTGTTTTTCCCAGAACATCATAATTGGAATCATAGAGTATGTAAACTTTGTCGGCTAGCCCTTTTCACTTAGAAAGATGTTTCGGAGATTCCTCATATGTTTTTGTGAATTGACATATTATTCATTTTATCACTGAATAATATTATCATGTATATTTACCAGTTTGTTTATTTATTCAGCTATTGTTGATATTTTGTTTGATTTCAGTTTTGGAAATTATGAATAAAGTTGCTCTAAACATCCCTGTGCAGGTTTTCTGAGAACATTAGTTTTCAAATTAGTTGTATAAGTATCTAGGAGTATAATGCTTGATTGTATGGTAAGACGAGTTTAACTTTGTAAGCCATTTCTAAACTTTCTTCCAAATTGGGTCATTTTACATTTCCACCAGTAATCAATGAGAATTCTTGTTACTCCACATCCTTTATGCACAATTGGTCTTGTCAATTAAAAAAAAAGGAAGCCATTTTTAATAGGTGTGTAGTGGTATTTTATTGCTGTTTTAATTTGCAATTCCCTAATAATAATGTTCAGCATCTTTTCATATGCTAGCTTTTCATGTGTACATCCTCTTCAGATATTTGGCCCTTTTTTAATGGGTTGTTTTCTAATTGTTGAGTTTAAGGGTTTTTTTTTGGTATGTTTTGCATATGCATCCTTTACTAGATTTTGTACATAATATGTTGTAATTATACATAATTATTTCAGTTTGATAATTTTATAGTGATTTTTTAAATTTAAAATTCTAATTCATTACTGATGCATATAAAAATAATTGAGTTTAAAAAAAATTGAGTTTTATAAAATAACCTCTGTCCTTGCTATACACCTTTATCAGCATTAGGTATTTTTATGGTGATTATTCAGTATATGCTACAGGGGAAATCATGCAATATAAAAACCAAGACAGTATTATTTTTCCTTTGCTATCTGCATAGCTATTATTTACTTTTCTTGTCCTATTGTACTTTCTAGGATTTCCAGCACAAATTTGAAAGGGATAAGAGAGAATACCCTTGCCTTGTGCATGATCTTGTGGGGAAAATGTCCAGTTTCTCACTGTTAACTTTATTAGCTATTGGATTTCTGAAGATGTTCTTTATCAAGGTGAGGAAGTTCTCCTCTATCCCTAGTTTGCTGAGCATTTTTGTTTTTTTGTCATAAATGGCTGATGCATTTTGTCAAAGGTGTTTTGAATCAGTGTGACCATGTCATTTTTCTTTTTCAACCCGTTAATGTAGTAGGTTACACTGATCATTCTTTCAATGTATAATGAGACTTGCATACCTGAAATAAATCCCACTTTGTCATGATATATAATTCAGTTTATACATTGTTAAATTCAGCTTCCTAATATTTTGTTGAGGTTAGTTTTTTGTTTTCTTATTTATTTTTATTTGTCATTTTTTTGTATCTGTGGTCAGGAGAGATATTGATTTGTAAGTTTTCTTCCTTATAATGTCTTTATCTGGTCTTGGTCTTAGGGAGTTTTTAAGAATTATCTTCTCTATATTTCCTGGAAGATATTGTACAGAATTAGTTGTTGTTGTTTTTTTGCCTTTTGAACAAAACAAAGGTTTATGTTTCCACCCTCAATATGTTACTTTCTATGGTGATGTTCCCCACCTGGAATCCCTGCCAGATGAGCTAGATTGTACTGGAAAAACAACAACAACAACAACAACAACAAAAAACGAGAATTATTTTGTTCATCATTCACGTTTGTAAATACACTTATTGACTCCTTACCAAATGCAAACATTTAAATTCCACTAACATAGGCTTTTCTTGTTCATTTCTATATCCTCAATGAGCAGCTCAGTACACAGTAGACATTCAGTCACTAGGCATTGCCTCGTATGAAACACATACACAAAAGGCAGTTGGTAAAATGTTTCAAGAACAGAAAAGCAAGTAGATCGCTTTGTATAAAAAGGAATGGTTTTATGACTTTTCAATACTTAATGAAAGCAGTAGGAGATCACTACTTGCAGACAGATGAGGCATGGTGAAATATTTTTTACCAATTTGTCTCCTGCAAATGAACAGGCTGAAACAATCGTGGAACTGAATTTCACCGTATCCTATGACATATAAACATCTGTACACTTTTAAAAAAAATGTCCCATTATGTGAACTAGGTCATTGAAAATGATAGGTGGACATTGGCATATTAAAACTCTAAGAAGAGCACAGTTCTCAAATTGTTATTAAAATCCTCATTGTCATACAAATAGATAATGAGCATGTGTCAGTGTCACATTTAACTTATTAATGAGAGAGCCAGCAGGTTGGCAGAGCTTATTAAAATTGGATATGACGAACTAGGACTTATGTAGTCAGCCTGGAAAAAAATGCTGAAATATGATTGCTAGTTTGAAGAACTGTGGAGAGTCTCAGAGTTTTATCCTACTAACAACTTAGCTTTGCCAGTTCCATGGATGTCTGTAGAACACACGACACTCTTTGTTCAAACATAGAGGACAGTTAATTACTCACAGGAATAACAATAATCAGAGCAGAGCACTTTTTTGTACCAGTAACATGACTTCCAATTCCGACTCAAAGCATCATGATAAAAGTTGGATATGTCAAGGTAAAACAGACACCAGACAGGTTTAGCAGGTGAGGACAACTTTGTTCAAAAGTGGTGGAGAAAAAGTCATTTGTAACCACAATCCCCACCTGGGAACCAGAGGGCATTTTTCTCTGCAGTCCTTCTTGAGGAGTCAAAAGAAACTCTCAGCAAAATCCTTAGACAAGGAATCAGGAAAAAGCAATAGGGGAGAAAGATTAAATTCAACTGCACAGAAGGAAACGGGGATGGTGGTTTAAGCGCCATGGTGAGTTAGTTGGAAACACTGCAAGACATTAGCTGGGAGGTGGTCAGTGTGACCTGGCTACCCATGTCTGTTAATTGGTGCTGATCTAAGTTCAGCTCCTCCTCTGCATTGAGCTCCGCCTTTCTTAAGCATTCCTTTCCAAAGCGGTGGCTTTCAAGTCCTTGAGAAATGCTTGAGTTGTAAAACTGGCAAGAAGCTGGGAGAAGACTTACATCTCAATGAAGTAGAAGAGTAAGAATTCACAAGATAAGTTTCCTGGAGGCAGTGCTCTTAGAAAGGGACCTATAGTTGGGAAGCAGCCTGTTTAAAGTTTCCTCAGGCTGAGGAGCTTAAGGCTGTCTTACTTAGAGACACCTTCACAGAGTTGGTACCCTGACAGGGAAATTCTGAGGTTAGAGATCCCCAACCCTTTGATAATGGGCAGAGTGACCATGTGTACTCTTATATCCAGAAGGAGATAACTATCTTTATCTTTCACAGCTGTAAGCTGACTTCCCTTTCGCTTTAGTCCAGAGGAAGACTGTCTCTCTTGTCCAATCCTGCTTACTCTGTAACTCCTTGGGAAAGATAGCCTGGTGCAAAGGGTGTCTTCCTCTCAAGTTGCATAGAAATAGGAAAGATGAGTAATAGTTTCCAAAAACTAGTTTAGATATAACCTGGATAATGTGCTAGGAACAACAAAAAGTTAATATCTTGGTTTTCTTCTATATAAGACAGAAGAAAAAAGAAACAGACTTTTAAAACCTTCCTAAATTAACCTCTATTTCTCAATGGTTTAAAACACATGCCTATAATAAATAAATATTGGAAAAAAGTTGTGTTTTCTGAGACTCAGATGACCCTTTGCTAGGCTCAATAGAAAATACTGCAGTGTGAGAAAAAGGTCACATATCTACATTTTTGCCTTTATTTCTCCAATATTTGGTTCACCCTGAAGAGGGAAACCTGTGATCATAAATAATAACTAAACATTATTCCTGGTCACAAATAGAGTAGGATTTTTGTGTTTTTGTGCTAAGATCATTTAAAAGATTTCTGACTTTTTAACCATTCTTCACCCCATTTTAATTGGTAATGCAAATTAGATATGCATTCAATTAATAGTATAAAATCAAAGTTACAATATTGCACAACTGATATTTTTGTTAACTCAGCATTGACTACTTAAGATAGTAAACTTATGACATATTATGTTTACTTCATTTTACGCATTCATTTATTTATATGCAACAAGTTGTGTTAATGTGCTTTGTTCTAATATTATTAGTAAATATAGTTATAGGATGTTAAAGATGCAAGTTTAACTTCTCTCTTGGGGCTTCACAAAGCAAGGATTAAGTTTTTGGTTTTTTGCCAGCTCTAAGGCTGGGGCTCAAGCAATAGAGCATGCTGGTGGAAATAAGAATGTATTTTTAAAACATGTGAAAAAACTCTTATCATGAAAGTAAACAGCCTGAGTAGAAGCTCTGTGTATAGTATACTATTGGTCATTATTCCCAGGAGTTGGCGAGTAAGGGCAGTGAATTAATGCTATAGTCTGTAGAGCTGTTTCTTTGTTTCCTAACTTATCTCATAATCTACATTAAGATTTCCCACAGACACAGTTCATTCTGAGGGATTTTATGTCTACTAAATAGTGGTAAAAGGTAAATGAGAAATACACACACACACCAGGGGTGCCAAAAACATGTATACAAATGGACACTTTGGTCAGCGTTGCTCAAGCAGTAGTTCGCTATAATCAGAAGTGTCTGGACACTGATGGTAACCACTTTGAGCACCTCTTGTAATTGCAGAAGTCAAACATGACTTGTATTCATCTTTTGTTATTGGTATATATTGAGTATTACAATTTTAATAGTTTTCCTTTTTTAAAATGTGTATACATTTTTGTGGCACTATGTATGTGTATATATCTCTATCTCTCTATCTCTATCTCTATCTTTATTCCTATATATATATTTTTTCCCCAAATGCCCATGAGAGAAGAGTGTTAAAAACAATATCTTTCCTATTCACCAGTCTGCTTACATGATGACAAGAAAGGAAAGAACAGTCATGCTGAGGGGAGTCTTCATCTGCCCAAGGACAGGCCATTAGGAAGTTTATCATTTGAAACATAGCGAAGGCCGCAGCCCTCGGGGACTGTCCTAATTGTGTGTTGTTGATGCCTCTGTGCTTCTCAAGCTGCCTGTGAAACTGCGTCACTGCATGAGTGTGTCATTCATAGCAAGGTAGTCAGGAGCCGATCCCCCCTGCCCCCCCCCCGCCCTATTTAGACCTCCGTGTGCTACCCCACAGCCTCTGTCAAAGCCCGTGTAAGAAGCTGAGTTCTGAAAGACGAAAAACTAGTCTCGAGGACAAAATAAAATGGAAATTTAGAAAAAAAAAATCAAATTTCAAAATAAATGATCATAAATAATTTCCCCTAATCAGCTTAATTCATTCCTATATGATTAATCTAAATACACTGGATCTTGTGCCTTGGTCTTGATTTACTCCCTGTTTCAGTAATAAGATTATTGTCTATGGTGGCAATATTAGCTTATACCAGGTATCCATTCTTTACGATATTAATAATCCAGGGTAGTTACTGTCATCCTTCTCTCGGAGATTGCCTTTTGATATTTCCCCGTCACCTGAAACTCTAAGATAGAAGGTAAGGTGATAGACCAAGGTGAGGGGAGAGCAGAAACAAACTATTTATGAAAAACAATAGGAATGATTGGTTATTATTTTTTACAGATCAAGCCTTAATATTAGTTTAGAGAAGAGTAGACCCCCATGTTGATATATAAGTAACTGTTTAAAAAATACTTGGTCAATAGATACAGTGAGGTCATTACCAAATCTGCAGAAACTGTTAGTTTGAAATCTCTGAAATACATTCTTATTTATATCATTTTGTGTATAAAATAGATTCATCTTATAGGGTAAGTTTCTCTCTTTTACTGATAACTTTTATCCCATTAACAATTAAATAATGTGGCTAATTAAGAGTCAGGAAATATACACAAATCTAGTTTTCCTCTTGTGTATGAGTGCCAAGCCAGGGTTTACAAGTTGAAGAAACAGACAGGCCTTTCATAATTTGATAGGTTGGGAGAACACAAGATTTCTTTTAGTGTTAAAAGCACCTCTGCTGTTTCTTTTTTTTTTTTTTTCCTGAATGTAGCGTAAGTCAAAAGAAACAATAGACAAAGGTTGAGGTAGAACACAGGTGCATGGTTTGGCTTAGTAGCCTCATTAAAAGTATTAATAACACCAGCTCCTGCATACGTGAGGATCTTCTCTGTTCATATTTTTCAAAAAGCATTTTAAAAACATGCTAAGTATCAACTAAAAGTCAACAGGGTTTTGAAATAAAATCTAATAAGAAAAGACACTTCTACTAAGTGGGCAGATTATACAGAAGGTAAATAATAAATTTTTAAAATTTTTGGTCACATATACATAACATGAAATTTACTATTTTAACTGTTTTTAAGGGCATGATGATTTAGTAACGTTAAGTATTTTCATATAACTGTGAAATAGATCTCCAGAGCATTTTTACCTCGCAGATCTGAAACTCTATACCAAGTGGTAGCTCCCCATTCGCAGCTGCCCCTAGTCCTAAGCAGCCACCATTCTATTCTCTGTCTCTGTGAATTTCACTACTCTTAAGTACCTCATATAAGTGGAATCATACAGTATTGGTCTTTTTCTGAATGGCTCATTTCACTTTGCCTAATGTCTGCAGGGTCATCCAAGTTGTAGAGTGTCTGAGTTTCCTTCCTTTTAAGGCTGAATAATATTCCACCCTATGAATATATTTTATTGTGTTTACCCATTCATCCATTAGACACGGGTTGCTTTCAACTTTTGGCTATTGTGAATAGTGCTGCTATGATCATGAGTGTACACATATTTCTTCAAGAGCCTGCTTTCAATTCCTTTTGGTATATACCTAGAAGTGAAATTTCTGGATCACGTGGTAATTTTATTTTTAATTTTTTTGACGAACCAACATGTTTTCTACAGCAGCTGCATCATTTTACACCCCCAACAAACATGCATAAGGGTTCTGTTTTCTCAGCATCCTCACCAACACTTTTTATTTTCTGCCTTTTTTTTTTTTTGTAATAGTAGCTACCCTAATGAGTGTGTGGTGCTATCTCAATAATGTAGTAATAACCTTTTTTCATAAAGTATTTTTTTTATTTTTCAATTACAGTTGACAGATTAGGTTCAAGCATTCCACATAGCAATTAGATATTTGTAAAATTTACAAAGTGATCACCTCGATAAATCTAGTACTGATCTGAAACCATACATAGTTATTACAGTATTATTGACTATATTCTTTATGCTTTATGCTAAATCCTCATAATTATTTTGCAACTACCAATTTTTACTTCTTAATCCCGTCTCCCTTTTCACCCCCCCCCCAATTCCCTACCCCATCTGGCAACCATCAAAATCTTCTCTTTATGAGTTTGTGTCTGTTTTGTTTGTTTGTTTTTTAGATTCCACATAGAAGTGACTTATTTCACTTAACATAATACCCTCTAGGTCCATTCCTGTTGTTGGTGATGGCAAGATTTCATCATTTTTTATGGCTGAGTAACATTCCATTGTATATATGTACCACTTCATTATCCATTCATCTATCAACAAGCACTTAGGTGGCTTCCTATCTTGGCTATTGTAAATAATGCTGCAATGAACATATGGATGCATATGTCTTTTCCAATTAGTGTTTTGGGTTTCTTCAGATAAATACGCAAAGTAGAATTGCTGGGTCCTACTTTGTCTCTTGTTATAGACTATATTTTAAAGTCTATTTTCTCTGGTATAAATATTGCTACTTCAACTTTTTGTTTAATTTCATCTTCATGAAATATCTTTTCCATCCCATTACTTTCAGTCTATGTGTCTCTTTTGATCTGAAGTGAGTCTCTTGTAGGCAACATATGTCGGGGCCTTGATTTCTTATCCATTCAGCCACACAGTGTCCTTTGATTGGAGCATTTAATCCATTAATTCAAAGTAATTGTTGATAAAGGCATGGTTATTGCTATTTTAGTATTCATATTTCCTCCTCCTCCTCCTCCTCCTCTTCCTCCTCCTCTTCTTCCTCCTCCTCCTCCTCTTCTTCTTCTTTAAGAAATCACTTCTAACATTTCTTGTAATACTGGTTTGGTGGTTATGAATGTCTTCAGCTTTGTCTTGCCTGGGAAATTATATATCTCCTGTAATTCTAAATGATAGCTTTCCTAGGTAGAGTAATCTTGGCTGTAGGTCCTGGCTTTTCATCACTGTGAATATTTCACACCAATCCCTTCTGGCCTGCAAAGTTTCTGTTGAGAAATCAGCTGACAGTTCTATGGGAGCTGCCTTATGGGTAACTAACTGCTTTTCTCTTGCTGCTTTTAAGATTCTTTCCTGTCTTTAACTTTTAGCATTTTAATTATAATGTGTCTTGATGTGGTCCTCTTTGGGTTCATTTTGTTTGAGACTCTCTGCACTTCATGTGTTTGTATGACTATTTCCTTCACTAGGTTAGAGAAGTTTTCTGTCATTATTTCTTCAAATAGGTTTTCAATTTCTTGCTCTCTCTCCTCTCCTTCTGGTACCCTCATGATGTGAATGTTGGTACACTTGATGTTATCCAGGAGGTCCATTAAACTGTCATTTTTTTTCATTATTATTTTTTTCCTTTTGCTCTTCTGGTTGGGTGTTCTACTACTTTATTTGCCTAATCACTAACTCAGCCTTCTGCTTTATCTAATCTACTATTGATTCTCTCTAATGTATCCTTTATTTTAGTTACTGTATTCTTCATTTCTGACTGGTCCATTTTTATGTTTTCTACCTCCATTTGTATGTGTCCAATCTCTTTGTTAAAATGCTCACTGAGATCGTTGAGCATGTTTATAACTATTGTTTTGAAGTCTGAATCTGGCAGATTGCTTTTTTCATTTTGTTTAGTTCTTATTCTGGTGTTTTGTTCTGTTCTTTCATTTGGAACATGTTTCTTTGTCTCCTGATTTTGTCTTCCTCCCTGTACTTGTGTCTCTATGTTATATAGAGCCACTGTGTCTCCCTTTCTTGGTAGAATGGCCTTATGTAGTAGGTGACCTGTGGGGCCCAATGGCACAGTATCCCTCATCACCTGAGCTGGGCACTCCATGTGTGTCTTTGTTTGTGTTATATATGCCCTCCTGTTATAGTTGAGCCTTGGTTACTGTTTGCATGCCATTGGGTGAGACTGACCAACAGGTGATTGGTTGTGAGGACTGGCCATTACTGAAGGAGGATCTGTTTTGCAGAAGCTGACACTATGAAGCAGGATTTGCTTTAGCTGATGTTTGCTGTGTCTGTCTTTCGGTTGTGTCATTTGTGGAGGTGGTTGGGTTGTGCTCTCCTGTACCCTGAAGCTGGTCACCTAGTGTCTTGGTTCTGGAGCCTCTTGGGAGAGGATCTGTTGTAGGCCAAAATGAACCCCTACCTGTGCCCTGGCCTGGGCCACTGGTATGAACTACAAAGTGATCTGCAGATGGTTGTCACTTGTGCTGGACTTGCTGGTGCCTGAGAGAGGCTAAGCTGTGAGCTGAGGCCAGCTGCTACTAGTGCCAGGTTTGGGGCTGCTTTATAAGAGGTACGGGGCATGCTGAGGCCAGATGCTGCTTGTTTGGGGTTTGTGTGAACCTTTGAGAGATTTAAGGGAAGTCTATAGCATGAACCAGAAAGGCTGTTGATATGGAAAACCACTGTAAGTGGCGTGGGTAGGTCTGCAAGTTGGGTGGGGTGGGGTCTCAGGGAATCACCAGGGTGAATACAGGAGGAACTGTATTAGCCAGGTTGATGGAGGCTCAGGTATGGTGCTCCTCTGCCTGTGTACTCTGGGAATGGGGAGAGATCAACAAGGGAACAGTGGCTTCTGCTAGCACTTCTGTCTGGAAGAAAGCTGTCATTCCACCCCTTGCCCTAAAACCAGGCAATTCACTTTGTCCCCCAATTTGTCCCTGGTGCTGTTCTAGCTGCTTCTGCAGTGCTGGAGCTCAGAGTGACTAAGTTCCTCAGGAGTAAGTCTGTGCATGGGCCCAATAAAGGAAACGCTTGGGAGTGTAGCCTCCTTCATCTCACTCAGTCACAATCTTCACAGTTTTCATAGCCAGAAGTTTGGGAGACTTCTCTCCCTGGCACTGGAACCCTGGGCTGGGGAGCCCGGTGTGGGGCTAGGAGTCCTCACTCCTCAGGGAGGACTTCTGCAGCTGAGATATCCTTCTCAATTTTTAATCACCATGTGTGGTAATGTAGACCACCGTGTTCTGCATCTCTGCCACCCCCCCATCAGTCTCTACATGGAATCTTCTGTGTGTCCTTCAGTTCAGCTAGACTTCACGCAGTTCTCAAAGATGGTTATACCATAGTTTGATTGTAAGTTTTATGTGCTCCTGGGAGGATGCAAGCACAGTGTTTACCTTCTCCACCATCTTTTCAGGAACTAATAATTTTTATTGCCACATATTAACAGCAGGTTATGTTTTCTAAAGCCAACTTTGAACTACCTATCCTCTTCTTTCTATTACATTAATATTTTAAACATCTTTAAGTATATGTATATATAAGTGCATATCTATGTTCATATTTATGTACACATACATACATGTATATTTATATAGCTAGATGGCAATGTTAGTTAAAGCTTCCAAACTTAGTCACACAATATAATTAATCTTGCATTTATAAAACAAGGAAAGGTATTAATTTAAATCTATTAGAGCAAATAAAGTCACTGCTCAGAGACTTATTCTTTTTTCTGTTTTTCTATGATTTAAGTTTTCTTTAAATATTTTTTCTTTCTGTTTTTCTATTTTTTTAACCAAACCAAAGATCAGTTATTTATTAATTAACTCATTTCAATTATTAACCAAAGATCTTTAAAGTGATTAAAGGGTCTAGGAAATTATATTTCAGTTTACATTTTAGATAAACACAATACCAGTATATATTTTAAGTTTGTCATAGGGATAATGATGAAAAATTGTACAGGCAGCTCTTGAAGTAGATAAGTTAAACAGAAATAATCAATATGGTACAGATATTTATTTTGTAAGTATATTTAGTTGAATGCGTTTTACATTCTCATGACTTTAGATATTTTATGGAACATTGATAACTTCTCTGACACATAAAGTCAATGTAGGAAAACTGTAGTTCCAACCAATTAGGTTTTTTTATTAAGAAAGAATCTCAAAGCCTTATATAAAGTTAAATTTATGTAGTATTATAATTTATACTATGATACATTCAAGAAGAAGATATTTAGCTACATTTTAAACAAATTTTTCAATCCATCTTATTTTTAAATTATTCACCTTGCTTAAGATTATACATAAATTTGCATCCAGATGCAAATATCCATTTATTAATTATTTAAAATGCTTTGTAGGAATTTTCATAGCTATATTTTATTATGTCTAGTTACTAACTTGATACCCACTTTTTTCTTTTATATGATCAAGGATCTTTCTATTTAAAAATGCTTTGTTTCTGTAGGATACCAGAATGACAGGTTTGGATGATTAAGTAATTTCCAAGAATTCCCGCCAAACCTGATCACAGATACATATGGTTGCAACTATAAATATAGCATTTTGATTAGCTAATTACTATGTTTCTTTGAGAAAGGGGTAAACACTTTTCTTTACAGACAAACCCACACAAAAATGAATGTGTACAACATCTGTAAGTAAAAACAATACTTATAAACAGAAAGAATGGATAGTTGCTGGATGTTTTTGTATAAATTTTCTCCATTCTTCACATTTTTAAGACATAAGTTGTAGTTTCTTGAGCTTTGTCTCTCATTCACTCTGGGATTTTGCAGAGCTCAATCCTCAGACATCTTTAAATAAGTAAACACAGTGAACACAATAAATACAGTGATAAACTACAAGCCTATATTCTACTTCAGTGTTTTTCAACTATGGGTTGTTTTGTCCTAAATCCTCCTCCCAGGGATATTTGAAAATACCTGAAGATGTATTATGTTGCCACAACTAGTACTACTGAGGAGGGGAGATGGTAGTTACTACTGGTATCTAGTGGGTAGAAGTCAGGGATTCTGCCAAATACCCTATGTTGCACTCCACTCCCCCCAAATAAAGGAGTATCCAGCCAAAAATGTCAATAGTGCTGAGATTAAGAAATCCTGCCCTACTTTATGTGTTCAAAATGTGCACAGACACTCAGATGGACAAGCTTTTTTCACACCCAGTGACCTCATACTAGGTGTCTAGTACCTAATTGAAAGATTGATGTCAGTGGCTCAGATTCTCACTCTTAAAGACAGACTCCAGACCTTATCAGTTCCCAATGAGAACGCAGGGAAGTTCTTGATACCTGACAGACAAAGAGGCCTTCACCAGAACAGCTAGACAGATGAATGGGCATTAGATTTTGATACAGGAGATTTCAAAAATGAAACCATGTTTCTGTGACTTGACAAAAACTCGTCATTAGGTTGTAACTGTTCTGCAGTAAGAAGGCAGGAAAAGCCAACAGACCTCAGAGTTTTGCTGTGTGTTTCAGAGGATGACAGTTGGGCAAACCCATCCATCACATTACTACTTATGTTAAAAAATGCTAACTAGAGGGCTGTGTTGCCATTTAGTTTCCATGAAAGACACAACATAGAGATCCTAGAGGATGAGATCTTCTGTACTAACTCATGAGGTTCAACCACATTCATTATTATATAGGATAATGGTACAGAGGTAATAAATAGAGGTAATGAAAAAGAGGCTTAATATATAAAGGTAATGAAACAATGGAAATATTCCAGGGCAAAAAACACGCTATATGTATGACAGGAACATCGTTTAAATTTGCACGTGTAACGGGAGATAATAAGCATACGTTTAGATGAGTTTGTTTTGGAAATTGATGGTGAGCCACAATATTTTTGTTTTCCTGAGATTTTCTCCTGAAAAATTGTGCTGACAATTTTTTGCCCATGCTGATAAGGTATATGCTGCATATACATAATTTAAATATAACTTGTATGTGCAGAGGGGGCCAAAAAATGTATACACATTTTAAGAAAGGAAATAATGCATGAAAATTGTAATAATATATACCAATAGCAAAAGATGAATACAAATCATGTGCATACATTTTTGGGCACCCCAGGTATACACACGCACCCCCCCCCACACACACACACACACACACAACAGATGTGTGTAAATGAGTGTGTGTGTATACACATATATATAGTTAAACAAAATTCATAATTATTTGATAGTTTTTTTTTGTCACTTTTTAGCATTATATACCATTCTTTATACAAATGGCCCATGAGTATAAAAACTTAGTACTTATAATATGTTAAAATGTTATTTGTTACATTTCTTGTGGAGAGGATTCAAGTGTCAATCTGTTCCTGTCTTTAAGAATAAGAAAATAGTATGCTAACTAGAAGGTAAATTTAGTGGATACAAAAATAATACACTTATCGTAGAACTATTGATATGTGAAATACTTTGGCAAAAATTTGCAATTCATAATAAAGCATCTCTTGTGCTAAAGTGGTATGAACAAGAGTGAAGCAGGATGTTTTGCTGTGATCCACACAGATTTCTTCAGAGTGATTTAAAATATAGTTCAAATGAATACATTTTTTATAGTCAAAGATATGTGTTTTGCTGCCATTAAAATCTTTTAATTAAGTTGGACTCCACCTATTCAGAATATGAGATGATATCTCATTTTCTATTTAGCTGAGCAGATCTGGAATATAGAAATTAAATTTTAAAGTGTTACTAATGCACTGGAGCCCCAATTCTGCCTGCACCTCAGACACACATCAGTGTGCTTGAAATTTTTCATATCTAAATATAGCTCTAAATGCATTATTATTATTTACAGAAACATGTGTTTTCATTTACTAGAAAATATTTAAAAATAAAGATAATGATTCTTTTCTGATTATTGCTCTTAGGAATAATTTCCTTGTAGGCACTGTTACAAGGAATTCTTACATGATATGTGGTTAATATGATTCCTTTGAGCAGTGAAAGAAATTCTACATCATTCTTCTGTGTTTTTTTTTTTTTTTGGTTTTATTTTTTTGGTTTTTTTTCACATGGAAAACACCAAGACAAACTTAAGGAAATTTTGTTGTTATTGGCCCCATGCTTTTTCTCTGGTTTTTAGAAATGTCACTTAACTTTTAGCATTCAGTGTCACACATTCTCTGGAACTCACTGAGCTTGGCAACCTTGGCAGAAATCTTTGACAGCTTGTCAAGCCCAAGGCAAATGCATGTAATCATTCCTCCCAGTAATTAATAATTAATTATTGCTCATTAATCTTAAATGAATTGTACTTGGGAATAATCTAGTCTTTAAAATAAAGGAAAGAACACAAAGTCATTGTTATTTCAAAAGAAATTTTATAGTGCAGGACTTTTGCAAGTCAAACTAATCCGGGGCTAATTGTGAAAACCAGTGAAGTGAAGCAGAGTACAAACATTAGTGAAAAGAGTCACACATCATCCCAGCACCTGTAATGTGTTTCACTTGAGATGAACTCTAAACTCCTCCTGAGGTCTCCATCACACCACAAGACACACCTTTCTTCCACAGTACAAACACCCACACACACAGAGACATGCACGCATGCATGCGCACACAGACACGCAGACTCACACATACACGCACACACAGAGATGCACAGACACACACACATGCAGACCCACACAGACACACCCACAAACACACACACATGCAGACCCACACACACACACACACACACAGACGCAGAAACACACCCCCACCCACACAGACACCCCCCCACACACAGACATAGCCCCCAACACAGACACACCCCCACACACAGACACACCCACACACACAGGCACACCCCCACATGCACACACACACACACACACACACCACACACACACAGCCACACA
The DNA here is from genome assembly GCF_001890085.2 of Hipposideros armiger. Taxonomy (NCBI): domain Eukaryota; kingdom Metazoa; phylum Chordata; class Mammalia; order Chiroptera; family Hipposideridae; genus Hipposideros; species Hipposideros armiger. The sequence goes on along the minus strand of NW_017732076.1, from coordinate 626,705 downwards.
GCCACACAGACACACCCACATACACAAATACAGGCACACACACACACATACATACACAGACACACACATGTGCATACACACACAGAGACATACACACAGACACTCCCCCCCCACACACATACAGACCCACACAGACACACCCACATACACACACAGACAGTCACAGATAGACACACACACACACACGCACACACATACACAGCCACACACACACACACACACACACAGGCACACCCCCCCACACACACACACCACATGCAGTTTCGTGTTCTAGAACGGCAGCCTTTCTTTTAAGAGGCTGAAAGAAGTGTCTTTCTGTAACAGTGACATGTGATTGCTATTATCTGGCCTGTCGGATTTTTTTTTTTTTTTGAAACAGTAGAAAGAGTTTATGGTAAAATAAAGAAGAAAAGGCTGGTTGAATTATTTTAATAAATGTGAATCATTAGATGCTATTTGTATTCAGTTTTGTTCTTCAGGTATTCACAGTGTCACCAGTTGTAATGACAATGTGTTGAGTACTTACTTGATGAGGAGACGCTGAAACACCTTTTTCATGACATTTGTGAAAAGAAGAAAAAAAATGTCCTTTAAGATTATTGAAACTAATCACAGTCCCTGGTGCTGGGGGAGATAAAACATTTGCTCCATAGAAATAACTTCAGAATTCTCAATGCAGGAGGAAAATAATCCCTTTACAGTCGCTTTGTGCAAATAACTGCAGAGGTAACTAAGTCCCCCGTTCATGTATGAATATGGGTGAAGCCTTGCAAGCACAAATATTTGTACTTATCCATATCTTCTCTGGTTAACATAATATCCAGTATTATATTGCAAGGCATGATTCTCTCCAGTAATGTTGCACTGAATGGAAGGATTCAATCTTGAAGGTTCCATGGGTCCCTTTTCTGCCTACTTCTGAAATTTCAGCCCATTAGGTTTTGCATTGAAATGCTAACTTCCTTCTTTGCCAAACTTTTTTCTATTAATTCACATTTTGAAAACCCCCACCCTCTGCAATTCTCTACGAATTCTTATATTTCTTTAACACGCGGTCACAACTAGTTTTTTGTTCTTCCTCAGGTGAGTTTAAACATAGATATGTCTTATTTTTATGCTTTTAATATATAATAAAATAAATTTAAAATAAATAATATAAAAATATATTATTTTACCCTATGTGACTGACATATAATATTACCTTTAACTTTCCCTCAATAAGGTAATTTTATTTCAATGCATATGTTTGGTTTTTTCTTTGAGCAAACCCAGGGTGGGATAGAGGTAAATATATTTAGAAGCCAGTGAGTTTGGTGCGAGTGGCTTTTGTATGTGATCCAAGAACATACTTCCTATATTAGTGAATGAAAACCATGTAATCTTTCTAAACATCACAGTAATTTCTGGGATAACAATGTCTCTGAGGAAGACATGTTGAATGAAATTTCATAATGTATATTAAAACACTTTGTAGACTGAGAAGCCAACAGAAATTATTGTTCACTTTGTCACACATAACGATTACATTGTTTTGAGATTTACCTTCTAAATTTCCATCAAGTTAAATAAATTAAGTAAATATACTGTATCTCTAAAATCCAAACAAAAAAAATAAAGGACCTAAGCAAGGGAGACACTTGACTTACTTTAAAAATTTGCCTATTTTTATCAAAGGCAGCAGGAACATATTAACAGCATTTTAAATCCTAATTGTACTTTTTATTACTACTGAACCTAAGTAAGTTTTGCAAATGTTTATTAACACTAAGTGTTTTACTTGTTTAATTTGGTGTTCGGTTGAATTAAACATAGCACCTCTACACTATAGACTAGTGTGTTGTTATTCTAATCTTATTCTAGGATTAAATATATTGCTTATGAAAGATATTAACAGATAATTTTATGATTAAAAGTAGGCTAAAAAACAATATTTTCAATTTAAAAGTGTAAATTATATATATTTACACATTAAAATTAAGTCAGGATGGTAAGAATGAGAGTAATTTTATGTCTTAAATTTGCACCTGTACTGATATTTTTGCACAATTCGTGGTTATTGTTTATAACCACAAAAAAGTAGAAATAGGATTTTGAATATTAAAATATTTTAAATATTAGTATATATAGAAAAGTACAAGGGAACATTTACAGCAAACTATCAATAGAAATTACCTGTCTTCATTGATATTTCTGATGATTTAATGTACTCTTTATTGCCAAATTTATGTCTGATGTTTCTATTGTTTTTATTTTTTATTAAGACTTAGATTTTTCAGAGCATTTTTAGGTTTAGTACCTGATTCTTTAAATTTAGAATAATTAGTGAGGATGTTTATGGTTAAGAGGTGTAAATAACTGTGAGATTATGTAAATCTCTTGTTAAAAATGGAAAGCTTTGAAATAAGACTGAGAATTGGAAATACAAGCAGAGTTCGTACCTATCTATATTTGCATACACAATATGCATATAAAATTATATTCATCAGTAAACCATGGAAATAGCAAACAAGTCACTAGAGAAATAATAATTAAATAAATCTTTATAAATAAAGGCATTTAAAGAAACCATTCTAATTATATTGTAGTTTATTTATTTATTTATTTATTTATTTTTACATGTGCATCATTTGTCATTCTCAAGTGCAAGCTTTTCAGATAGCAGTCTAATATCTCCATCTTCCATCATGCCTGGCTCAATGCATTGCATCTAGAAGGTGCTCCATTACACCATACTTGGTTGGTCTTTTATGATTTCCTTTTAAAAAACTGGACATACTCAGACTCTGTCACATGAATATAATAAAATATTTTTCAAATTTGTTTCTGAGGTGATCATATTTGATCCTAATATAATCTTTGTGAGCTAGACAGGGCTACTAGCTTTACTTATTTTTATGAGAACACATACAGAGATTATGTTATTAAAGTATAAGAACTTAACCCATATACTCATAAGAAATTAAAAGTTATTACAAGTTTACACTCTTATCCTTCAACATGCAGTGGTTTGTATATACTTCTTGTGCCACTGTTCACAAAGATTGATATTCTATACTCAGTTAAAATTAGGTATATAGATCATATTATAAGATAAATTGAATACTATTACAACATTGAACTTCATATGCCTTTTAGAATCGAGAGGTTTATTATTAATTTATACTAGAAACAAAGCACACTGATCACTTTGTAAGATAATGTATATACTAACATCACATTAAATTTCTTATTGCAAAGTAAACTAGCTGAAGGATTAAAATGGACATTGCAAATAAAATGAAAATAATATTTTATCATTCATGTATTTCTATACACATTCTTATAAATCATAATTACAAATCGACTTTTTAAGAATTGATCCGTTGGAAGAATTTATGAATAATATTCGTATTCAGAGACTCAAAATCCATTACATCTTCAGAAACTAGAAAATAATAAGGTTGATTTCTTTCTCAACAGACAGATCACTTTTTAGAAAATAATAAGTTTAAGAAGTTTAAGGATATAATATAAAATATTTCAGCATTTTATATCTTCTGTTTACAGCTTTATTAAACAAAATAAGGTCTTTGTTAAATTGGAATTTATAACAAATATTGTAAAATACATTAAAACAGAGAAGTTAAAGCAATGTGATATATTACAAAATAATTTAATTTCTTAATGCATTGGAAATATTTAAACATTATTTTACTCATCTTTTATTAGATACATTATACATTTTGCTTAAATTTGGATGGGTAAAGCTGTTTGTTGTTAAAAATTTTTTAAGACATAAAATTGTGTTAAATTTTCATGTTTTTCTCTTGATGCGATCATATATTGTGTGAATTTAATAAAATAGAAGATAAACTGTATATTTCTATTTTCACTGGATAAATTATTCTTAAAAATGAGTGGAGATCCCTATGCTGCATGGGTGTGGATGGGACCTCAGGGACCCTGGCTGTGGGTGTGTGAGCACCAAGCCTGGGCTGGAACCCGCCCCTGGTGCAGGGCTGGCTAAGGAGACCTCTACAGCCTAACACTGGCAACGTGCCCACCTCCCCCTATGTAACTGTGTGCAAAGCACTGTTTGAACCTCACCTCCTACTTAATCCTGACTATCCCCGAGTGACAGTTTTCTGCTGAAGGTGCCGCACCTACAGAGACATACATTTGCACAGCATTTTTCCCCTGGATGGCACCGAAAGGGGACTGTGCCCACAGGCATTTCCTACCAGTCAGCACAACGGTCCTGCACCAGAGGCAGTTTCCCCCTGACATGAACTGATGATTCAGGATCGCTCAAGCCGAACAAGATCATCTGCTTTCTTGTTCCTGGCCACTTAAAAATAAGACAGACACTAGGGGCAGAGCAGAAGCAGATCATGTCCTCCTCAAGATGGCCTCTTTCCGCAGCCCCTCCAGCCTGGCCTGCAGCTCATCCAGGTGAGTCTGGTCTGCAGAGTCTCGGGGTCAAAGTGAGCTGCTATGTCAGGGTCAGGTGTTCCGCGAAAAAAAAAAAAGCTTCAAACTGCTGGGTTGGCTGGTGCAATGCTGACTTTCCATGAAAACAGTAATAAAGTCAATATGGTTACTCTTGAATGAAAATACGCCCCACTCTAAGAATCTAAGTTTTTAATTTTCTTGTTCAGAAATATTTTTAACAAAATTGATGGGCGCTTAAAAAATGATTGACTCAAGATGTCCTGAAATGAGGGACACTGTTTTTTTTTTTAAACATTTTTCTATTGTAACTCATATGTCTAAAAGTAAATTAAAATTTACTTTTTAAATTTTAATTTTGAAATAATTATGGTCTCATATGATGTTGCAAACAGAATAGAGAGGCGCCCGGTAACCTTCACTCATCTTCCACCAAAGGTAACATCTTATCTACTTATAGCACATTACTAAAAGCAGAAAATTCATATTGGCACAGTTAACTGGAGAAAAGACATCATTCAGATTTCACCAGTTTTTAAAACACAAACATATGTGTGTGTTTCTGTGTAGGGTCTATGAAAGTAAAGTACGCAGGTGATTACATTTCATAGAACAATATTTTAAAGTAATCTGTTAAGAATCATTCTAAGCTACAATTTGAAATTCAATTTAAAACCTCAGAGAAAGATTCTAATGAGGAAAATAATTATGTTAAAATATTTTTTTTGTTTATCTGGTGTGATATGGGAGTATTATTTAATGTTTAAATAGCCTACAATTACCTTTAATAGGATCACTACTCTATTAGAATATGAAGTAAAGCACTCATTTTTGTTGCCATAAACATTATGGTTGCTGATTAAAATTGAAACAACCCATAAACAATGAAGAGGAGAATTTTACAACAGAAGTATGTTAAAAATTCTGCATATTTTGTCACCCTTTCCCAAATCTGTTGGCCAGAGAGTATCAAATCCTGGACTTCATCTGATGATATTTTGTTAGAGGGAAATATATTAAAGCTTGTTGTATAAATTTGGTAGTATAAACATTTCTGGACATTAAAAATTTAAAGTGCATAGTTGAGTGGAGAATGAACCTAAAGAACTAAATATTCTAGATTATTCTAAAATAAGGACTAAACTAACCAAAGTTGTATCTTTCTGAGTGAAAATTTGTACTTTTCTAACTCTGGTATTTATTTTGTTTTGGGAGAGGGTGAGAGTATGGATGAATATTTTAGTGTTTATCATTTATATACCTGATGATATCCCTAGAGTAAACTCTATTTCAGAAAACATGTAATAATTTTTTTGTATTTCTTTAAGTAAAGATATATTTATGTTTCACTTCCAGGTTTATGTTGATATCTTTCCAGGTTTTTAAATTTAATGTTTCAATCAAATTCCAGTTTAAGATTCGCAGTACAGCTCATTATGACCTGACTTCTTGAATCTTCATAAGATCCAAGTTTCTTCGTAAGATTTTAACTGCAGCTTTTTTATTGTGGATAAATATAAAATAATTGGATTACATTTACCTTCCTCAAATAGCTTTTAAAAGTTCCTCTATTATATTCTTGCATAAGAGTGCTGTAAAAAATTATGACAATGATTTGATTAACTTCATATATTTGTCTGGAGGCCAAAGAAAATTTATTTTTTCTTTAAATTTCAATAATTTTACCATCGTATTTCTCATTGTTAGCCTTATGGGTCACTTTTCTTCACAATACTTTTTTAATATGTAATATTAGGTAATACATTATGTCAGTAATATTTTTTTGAATCATAGTTTGTATTGTTATCATTCATTGCTTTTAATTCTTCCCTGGCTTTGTACTGTAAACCTTTATACTATTTTTCTATTTTGTGTATACACCATTTTATTTTTTTAAAGTAAATGTATTGGGGTAACTCACATTGATTAATAACATTATATGTTTCAATGTATAACACTATAACACATCATCTGTACATTGCATTGTGTGCTCACCACCCAATGTCTAGCCTCCTGTCACCACATGTTTGACCCTCTTTTCCCTCTTTTCTTGTTTAATTGGGGAATTGGGGGGATGGGAACAGTGCTGGGGAACTGGAGGAAGGGGAACAGACAAGTTGCTCGTTTTGTTCTTCAGTCTAGTTGTGGAGGACGTTGCTTCACTGGCCCAAGTTGGCAGCATCATTGCGCTCTTCCCGGGTGAGGCAGATCAGTCGCCGGCTTCTGGACGGCCGCCCACACCGGCTGCTGGCCGCTCACGCTGGCTGCTGCCCACACACGGTAGCCCATGGCAACCCATTGCCCCAGGGGCTGCAGCCTATGCCGTGCCGGCGACTCAAGGCAGCCCAGCTCCGGGTTGAGCTGTTCAGCATCTTAGCTGTAGAGGGCAGTGTCACTGGCCCTCATATGTGGGATCCGAACCGGGGCCTCTGGTGTCCCAAGCCAGGTCTTAACCATCGCTCCACTCGGCCGGCCCTCTTTTCCCTCTTTACCATCCTGCCACCCCTCTTTCCCTTTGGTGACCACCATACTGTTGTCTGAGTCCATGAGTTTGTTTGCTTTTGGTTTTATATCCAATATATAAATGAATGAAATATGGTTCTTGAATTTTTATGACTTATTTTATTTAGCATGATAATCTCAAAGTCCGTCTCCATTGTTGCAAATGGCAGTATTTCATCTTTTCTTATGGCCAAGTAATAGTCCATTGTATATATGTATTACATCTTCTTTATCCAATCATGTATTGAAGGACACCTTGGTTTCCATGTCATGGACACCATGAATAATGCTGCAGTGAACATAGGGGTACATATATCTTTATGGATAAATGTTTCAAATTTGAGGGGTAGATAACCAGAAGAGGCAATTCTGGGTCATATGGTACTTCTACTCTTCATTTTTTGAGGAACCCTCATGCAGTTTTCCATAGTGGCTGTACCAACTTATATTCCCACCAGCAGCATATGAGACTTTATTTTTCTCCACATCCTCTCCAACACTTATTTCTTGCCTTATTGATAATAGCCATTCTAACAAGTGTGAGGTGGTATCTCATTGTCCTTTGATTTGCATTTCTTTTATAGCTAGTGAAATTAAGCATCTCTTCATATATCTGTGTTGGCCATTTATATATCTTGGGACATTGTTCAGATCCTTTGTCCATTTTTAATTCAGAAATTTTTTGTTGTTGCTATTGAATTGTATGAGTTATTTATATTTGTTAGATATTAGCTTCTTATCAGAGGTATCATGCAAGTATGTTCTCTCAATCAGTTGTTTTTCGTTTTGTTGATGGTTTCTTTTGCTGTGAAAAAGCTTTTTAGTTTAATTTCAAAGTATTTTCTCCTTTTACTTTTTTTTTTAATAGATAAGCATAATGGGAGCAGTAACGAGAGAAAAATGGGGAAAATGAGGACCAGAATATGGGGAAAATAGGTGGGTTGGACAACATGTGTGCATGTTTGTAAGAGAAAAGAGTTTCCAGACAAGGTGAAGTTGAAGACACAGGATAAAGACATAGTAATTATCCAAGTCAAGTTTCTAGTAGTGATCGCAGGAGTAAGGCATTAAAGCTCGGGGATGTGGTCTGCTTGCCTTAAACAGGAGGAGGAGCTAGCACATCTCAGACTGAAGAGAAGGCAGTAATAGTATGTATAAATTTGTAGAAAGGGTCAATACTTAAAAGTAGATTCCACTCAATGGCCAGGAGATAAGATCATCTAATGGAATGACAATTAAAAAAAAAAAAGATAGGTGGGTAACTGAAGGAGAATGGTGAAGATTTTGAGTAACTAGTAAGTTGGTAGAACATTCAGATGAAGGAAACGTGGAATTATTTTCAGGGGGCAATAAGGACTCAGTTTCAGTTCAAGGCAATTTGTCCCAGAAGCAACCTGCATGATCAAGGGATTACGCATCACTCAAGTGTCACTCAAAGGCCTAGATGTAATATCAGAGAAAATAGAATAGAGGTCTGATACACGTACCGGATGAAATACGAGTATATCACATTGTGTGCTCAGCACCCAGTGTCAGATCGCCTTCTGTCACCATATATTTGATCTCGTTTACCCTCATCAATATATGCTCATATTATCTATTTAATTTAGGTTTGTTTTATCAGCAGGTTATTGGAAAATCACTAAAATAGACACATCTTAATACCGTATTTTATTTTCTGAAGAGGAAAATAAATTCTCTAGGTCATTTTTCTTATGCTTTTGTATAGCTTTGTAGGCTAATTATCAAATGACTATCACAACGACTTCATCACATCATCAATTATGAACAGTAAAAGTATTCTTTTACAGGTTAGACATAAAGACAGGTTATATTATATAGTTATACTCCTACTATATTTATCTTTAGAGCTATAAATATCTTACTTTATGGAATTAGCACAATGACACCCCCTTAATGACAAGTATAGAAATGCTTTATGGTGGTAATTTTTCATTTAACTTATAATTCTCAAATAAGCATGACAGAAGAACATTTTATTTGAGTGCCAAAAATCAGTAATTTTATATTTATATGACTTAGTAAATGAGACTGATTCTCTTATTGCTAGTGGTAATTTCATTTTACAAATTGGGCAAATTCGGAAGTTTATAGCTCCTTCAGAGTCACTAAATTCTACAGTTTATCACTTTAAGCAATCATCTGGACACCACAATAGGAGAATTTATGGGAAGGAGTGAGCCCCTTTTCAAGAGAAATCAATGACATTTGGTTAATAAAACTAGGGAAAGGATAAACTTACTTGGTTTCCCTTTTCATCTATGTCATTCAGTTTCATTTCCTACCGGGAAAAGAAAATGTGTGCTCTCCTTAAAATTGATGATATTTTATCTGTCACAGTGGTATGTTTCATCACAGCCCATTTTCTAAGCAGAGAGTCTGAGAACATGGGAGTGGTCTTGACACAGAATGTGTGTGTGTGTGTGTGTGTGTGTGTGTGTGTGTGTGTGTGTATGCATTATTCCTCCAGGATATGGAAGTCATGCACCCCTCACATGAGGGTTTTATGACCTGTTTCCAGGAGAAGGGTGCCTTTTCCACAAACTACTTCAGCTTAAAATATTCAGTATGCCAAGGTGCCATGTTTTGGCACCTAAAATCATGCGAGGGCTTATTTTCCAGCTAGGTCTTCTTTTCAAGGAAACGGTATATATAGTCTCTATGTAGCAGAGGCTATTTTCCACATTCAACATCTTGGCAAACCTAAACATGTTATATTAAGCCAGGATATAAAGATGCTCAATGGTTCAGCTAAAAATAATGAGGGGAATGATTCAAAGCTTCAGAATGTTACATCTTCTTCTAGGTTACCTATGGTTTTTCCTGGTGAAGTAGTTTACCATATATGTCTGTAGTGTAGCTTAGCTTATAGAATAATTCTGTTTGGACTCATATTTTGCAGCATCTCTTTGATCTTAGCATCTCTACAGCCCAGTGTCTTCATTTGTAATACTGATGCAATGACTATATCCACTATATAGGCTTGTGGTAAGTTTTAAATCTCATGCCTCATCCGTAGCTACCATTTAGAAAATGCTAGCAATAAGTATTATTAGATGTGCCAGTTAATAAATGACATTTTCTGTTTTTAAAAGTGGTTTTCTTCTTCATCTCTATTCAATATTGTTCGTTTCATTTTTGTATAAAGACTTTGAATCACATATGAATAAGTGATGTCTTGAAGGACAGCGTGAAATGACCATTTGTTTTCTTTTTTATAAACTGGGGTGAACAGATATATACTTTCTACATATACGGTACTTCTATAGTTCACAAAATACAGACTGTGAAATGGTTACAAACACATGTTTCACACAGTTAGAAGGGGTGTATCCCCCTATGTGTCAGCCAATAGAAGTGTTGTAGGGCTGAGGAATTTGACGTGGAAATTAGAGCTCAAAGGAATGTGGGAGGAGCTGGGACGTGAAACGCTGGAAAGAGCCAGTTAGAAGTTCAGAGTCACCGTCCCTGGATCTGCCGGAAACGAGCCCTGGTGGACACATTGAAACTTGTTGGGAAAATCAGAGAATCCTTGCATATTTGGAAGCTGAAAGGGATCCATGAAAGGGGAGCTTGTGAAGACCTAGAACCTTTAAGAATGCTGTTTCTGCAAAACATGTCTTGTAAGGAAACTGTCACTTTTAGCGCTGTAGGAAGCAAGAAACAATATATTATAGTTGCCCCTATTTATAATATCATCATTCTGTGTACGACAACCTACCAAGAGTGATGCTTTCTGCTTCCTGCCTGCCTTACAAGTCTTGTCAAGTTCTTTTCTTGGCCAAGCCTAACCTGGAACAATATGGGGAGGGTATTATAGGAAACTTTTACCAGCCTCTGATGGAAATAGTGGTGCCAAGGTGACAATTTACCATCCCACACATTTTATTAAGAGGAGGGACCATCTGCCCTCATGTTTCTGACCATGGCAATGTGGGGAGAATAAAGAAGTTACTCTCCCCTAAGGAAATGTTTAGTATACATTCTTTCTCAAAAGTATATATAGAAAATACCTAAGAATGTTCTTTGGTAAAGCAATAGGTAGTACCATTAAAAAATACATAAAAGCCATCTGGTCTGCTTAGGATATTGGTACAGGCAAACCTGTCTTGTGAGTACACTGGATGAAAAAAATTTTGTTTGATTTTAATAATTATATATGCAGAAACTGAATTAAATAGGTCTTAGTTAACATGACACACGCACATATTTTTCCTCATCTTAAATTTTTAATTCAAAATGAGATTTTATATGAATTATTATAGCCCACTAGTAATGGCCTAGAGGCACAACAGAACTAGTAGTAATTTAAAAGATATGACCATGACCAAATGAAAAGAGATTTCATAAAATTTATTCATTCAAAAAGTAAAAATGGCAACCATTTATAGGTCCATGTGTTGTTTTAGCTTCTTAAGTATATGCACATATTAGTATAAACTATATTATGTGTATACATTTCCTTCTAGAATATTGCTTGACTCATTCCCAAAACTTAGTCTTTCTTTACCCATTGATCTTACCCATACTATGCTTGTCTGAGGCCCCCCATCTCTTTCCAGAATTATTGAAATAGCCTCCTAACCTTTCTTCCCACTACATGCTTAATTCCAGCACATCAACCAAAATAATCCAAGTAGTTTAGATCATATTATTCCTCTACTCAAAATCTTGCTGTGGTCCCCATCTCACTTACAGTAAAAGGCAGATTATTTACAGTGAACCTCTTTATCTTCTTTCATCCAACCAGTTGTCTCTCAGATGTTGTTCCTTAATAATCTACTCAACACAAAAATGATGACTTTTTTTCTAATTTTTCTCAGATATTGCAGGCATGTTCATGCTTCGGGACCTCTTGCGTAAAACATGCAATTTTTTCTAACAAGAAATGTATCTCCGATATTCATAACCTGTTCAGCATCTGTACAAGTCTTTACTCAAATATAACTTTTTTCTCCAGTGATAAAATCTGACTCCTAACAGAAATGACCACCAAACACCAAATTTGCTCATGAATACTTGTCACTTCCCAGATTTATCTATCTTCTTTACACATTTCAACATCTAGCATGCTATCTTTTTTTGCGCTAATTTTGCAGACCTCACTCTAGAAAACAAACTCTCTGATGCATTGACTTGCTTTTTGTAGGTCATTGCTGTATCCCCAATACTTAGGAAAGTTCTGGGAACACAACAGATTCTCACTGAATATTTGTTGAATAATGGAAGAAAAATAAAAAATATATAATATTTGGAAATTTTGGCAAAATTTAATGTCACTATCTTAATAAAATTTTAAATACTTCCATGGTAAAATCTATAAGTATGATTTTGATGACAATTATTATCAAATCATGAATATGAAAGAAAACAATCCAATAAAATTCTGTGATGATGATTTCTACACCATCATATTAAAATTAAAATTCAGTGCTTTTTAGAAACATTTTGCCCAGATGGGCTATCTCAAGACAAGTATAAGTTAATTAGGTTGTGATAACCACATATTTTTTTCTGAACACGAACACTGAGCTAGACATTTCTTCCATATGAACATTTACTTAAAAATGTTGCTTGTTTTAATAAAATGTTCAAATATGTCTCTTTGAATAACCTTATACCAAGGCAAATGTGGATAAACCTTCAAGTCAAAGTAAAATGAAAGAACTGAGCAGGAATGGCTTTCTGACACAAACAACTGTTAGTGCTAAAATCTGGAATTTTCTATATGAAGAATTGAGTTTTGATGTATAAATTATATGAAAATTATTATAACTTTGTTAAATTGAAGAATAAAGGGTAGTTAAAAAAACCCTTTGGATTACATTAATACTAAACTATGAAATCTCAAGAAGATAAAATATACTTGAATTTTTAATGCTGTTGTGAAAGACGTTAGTATATAGAGCAAGAACATTGGATATTTTATGGCTATTTTATACACAAAAACCCTATAAGACAGGAAATTGTTACTTTTAACACTAAGTTACAAATTATAACACAAAATGAATATGTTTACTAGAGGAAACATCTACCACTTTTGCAAAAAATTATTAATTACATTTTATTAAAATTAAAGTTATGAGATTTATGTGATTAAAATTTCTGGGCACCTTCAAAGATGAATGGGCATTCATTTATAAAGAAAATGTCATCTTTTAAGTATGGATATTTAATAAAATAATTAAAGATCACTTATTGTTTTTTAGATTTATAGAAGTTTATTGAGAAGAGAAAAATAAAATGTAATAGAATTAATTTTTGGGATGAAGTTACATTTGTCATACATGTTTGAACATGAAGTATATACTTCGTTATTTTTTTTAATTAAAGTTTATTGGGGTGACAATTGTTAGTAAAGTTACATAGGTTTCAAGTGTACAGTTCTGTAATACATCATATTTTGTTAATTTTAAACTGCATGTGAGACCAAAATTACATTTAAAGCTTCCATTAATCTATGTATCCTACATCCGTGAAGGAATTGTTGTGGATAAGAAATTGTCCAGTTGTATATTAAAAAAACCACATCAAAATCGAGTTCCCATACATTCTCATGCTTACTCCTGTTTCCACACATGCACAGCCAACCCCATTACTAACGTCTTGAATTAGAGTGGTGGGAGTGTAGACAGGAGAGGAAATTGTGTGACTCCAAGAGTTAGTGTGTGGGCAGTGTATACTTGAACTCTGTACTTTCTGCTCAATATTACTGTGAAACTAAAACTATTAAAAAAAAGTCTATTTAAATGAGGGAGAATCAATGGTTAAACATAACACGATAATGATAGAATAATAAAGAATGTAAGTTAATGACAAAAACTGAAATCTCATGTTTGTACAAGAAGATTCTATTTTTTTCCTTCTTGTTGAATACTTGTTCTAACTTAAAATAACTGACCTCTATTAATGTTGATAGACGAATAAAAATGTTACTATTAGGTATTGCTTTTACATGGCCTTCATTAACATTGTAAATTTATTCTGTGAGCTCTTGAGCTTGAGTTATACAAAATAGTGTCTAGATGAATGATTTCATTTCCTTCTAATGCTTGGATGATTTGGAGAGTTATTTGACATTGACAAGCGACATTATGACATGTTATCAGCCATGTATTAGAAAACTAGTTAAAAGAATAACTACATGGAAAAAGGAAGTGTATAAGGAGTTGTTGTTTCATGGGTGGTGGCGGAGGAACAATGGTAGATCTGTCAGATAGATAAAGTTTAAGTTTAAAAAATACAAAATTTTTTACTAATTGTTCTTACTAATTGTCCCCTTTATCAATATCATTATAAAATAAATGCAATTCAAGAAATGTACCCAGAGCTAAAACCTACATGAATATAATGATATTTGTTATCAATGCCTGTATCTTGGGGTTTGTGAATTTTAAAAAATGACAAAGATAATCACATGTTCCGTGGATTTAAATTGAATCAAAGGTTTTGGAATTTTTATCTATAGTCTCATTTCACTTTAGGTCCTTATCTTCCTCTATTATAAACAGATTTCTCCAAAAGGGAGTGAAAACTAGGCATTCCCTAATTTGATAACTAGAATAAGATAGTACATTTTACTTTCTCTGAGGTTATTAAAAATGTCCTTTTCATTTAAAAATTGAAAAGCAATACAGCTTATTTGATTGGATAATTAATTATTGCTGCTGCTTGGTGAATCTCATTGTTTGCTATGCATTTTATTATATGGAATCTTGAAAATTTTCAATGCATTATTTTTGATTAAAATTTGCTGTTAGGGTTATGATTTGAATATGCTAATTTTAAAAAACTCATAAAATAATTATGTTTAAGAAGTGGGAATTCATACTAAATGAACTCATTTATATGTATAATAAAATAAAAAACAGAATAGAAATAAAAACATTTTAATATCACTATCAAAGATTTATTCATAATTATGAGTTCCAGGGTTTTTCTCCGTAGGATCACTAAATGCTCATGTCAATTTACTTCACCTTCTTCTGTTTAATTGTGAACTTCTTCAAGGGCATGCTTCACTTCTCATCGTATTCCCAGTGCCCAACCTGGTATCTCATAGAGTAACTGTTCAATTAAATATTTCTTAATAAAGTTGAATGGCTCTTAGTTTCTTAGGGATATAATGTTCATTTCAGTGAGAAATGTCTGTCATGGAATGTGAATCAGAAATGTTTAGAATTTCTAAACACACCTGTTTAAAAATTCTAAAAAGCAGACTGGAGAAAGGATGGAAGGTGAGAAATCATCAAAATGAAAAATTATATTAATTTATACTACATTTATATAGAAAATTATAACAATACATTGAGAATTCTCTAAAACCACAGGAAATGAAAAGATTGTGGTGGCTGATATATATGTAATGTTGTGTATGTGAAGTTTTAAATATGCAATGAGATTTTCATATGTAGAGATTGGAAATAATTACAAAATAGGAAATAATGTGCTTCTTCATATTATTGTTAGTCTTATTTGTCATTTAATTGATTTATAGCAATTGACCTTTCAGTCTAATCTTCATTTTTTTAATTGATGAAATATGACATACAATATTATATTAGTTTCAGGTGTACAACATAACGATTCACTATTTGTATATGTGGTGAAAGGATCATAATAAGCCTAGTTAACATCTGTCACCACACATAGTTATAGATTTTTTTTATTGTGATGAGACTTTTAAGATTTACTCTCTTAGCAACTTTCAAATATGCAATATACTGTTATTAACTATAGTCTCCAGGCAGTATATTATATTCTAATGACTTATTTTATAACTGGAGGTTTGTATATTTTGACTACCGTCACCCATTTTGCCCACTCCCCGCCTCAGCCCCTGATTCTGGCCACCATCAATCTCTTCTATGTATCTATGAATCTAATTTTTTTTTTAACTTTTTTAAAAATTTATTTTTTATTTTATTTATTTATTTTTTTAATTGGGGAATCGGGGGGATGGGAACAGTGCTGGAGAATTGGGGAAGGGGAACAGAGAAGTTGCTGTCCTTTTGTTCTTCAGTCTAGTTGTGGAGGACGTTGCTTCACTGGCCCAAGTTGGCACCATCATTGCGCTCTTCCCGGGCGAGACAGATCA
>NW_017732076.1:603278-608306 GCF_001890085.2 Hipposideros armiger | reverse complement strand
TGTAAGTAGGTGGTCCATTTTCATTTTTTTGTACATGTGAGACCAATTTTCCCAGCACCATTTATTAAACAGACGATCTTTACTCCATTGTAAATTCTTGCTTCCATTGTCATAGATTAAATGACCATATATAGATGGGTTTATTTCTGGGCTCTCTATTCTGTACCATTGATCTGTGTGCCTGTTTTTATGCCAGTCCCATACTGTTTTGATTACTATAGCCTTGTAGTATGATTTGATGTCAGGTAGCGTGATACCTCTCACTTTGTTCTTATTTCTCAAGATTGCCATGGTTATTTGGGGTCTTTTATGGTTCCGTATAAATTTTAGGATTATATGTTCTATTTCTGAGAAAAATGCCCTTGGTAGTTTGATAGGAATTGCATTGAATGTATATATTGCCATAGGTAGTGTTGCCATTTAACTATATTCTTCCTATTCATGAACATGGTGTATGTATTCCCATTTATTTGTATCTTCTTTGATTTTCTAATCAGTGTCTTATAATTTTCTGAGTACAGATCTTTTACTTCTTTAGTTAAATTTATTCCTAAGTATTTTAATGTTTTTGAAGCAATTGTTAATGGGATTGATTTCCTGATTTATTCTTGTAATAGTTTATTGTTGGTGTATACAGATGCAACTGATTTCTGAATATTAATTTTGTGTCCTGCTACCTTACTGAATTCATTTATCAGTTCTAATAGTTTTTTGGTGGATTCTTTGGGATTCTCTATGTATAGTATCATGCTATCTGCATATAATGACAATTTTACTTCCTCCTTTCCAATTTGGATGCCTTTTATTTCATTTTCTTGTCTGATTGCTGTGGCTAGAACTTCCAGGACTGTGTTAAATAGAAGTGGTGAAAGTCGGCAGCCTTGTCTGTTCCTGATCTTAAGGGGAATGTTTTTAGCCTTTTCTTATTGAGTAGATGTTTGCTGTGGGCTTATCATATATTATTTTATTATGTTGAGGTATGATCCCTCTATTTCCACTTTGCTAAGAGTTTTTTTATCATAAATAGCTGCTGGGTTTTGTCAAATGTTTTTTCTGCATCTATTGATATGATCATATGATTTTTATTTTTTATTTTCTTAATATGTATTATGTTAATTGATTTGCGAATATTGAACCAACCTTGCATACCAGGAATGAATCCCACTTGATTGTGATGTATGATCTTTTTAATGTGTTGCTGAATTCAGTTTGCTAGTATTTTGTTGAGGATTTTTGCATCTATGTTCATTAGGAATATCAACTTGTAGTTTTCTTTTTTTGTAGTATCTTTGTCTTATTTGGGGATCAGAGTAATATTGGCTTCATAAAATGTGCTTGGGAGCCTTCCCTTCTTCTGTATTTTTTGAAATAGTTTGAGGAGAGTATTAATTCTTTTTTGAATGTTTTGTAAAATCACCTGTGAAGTCATTTGGTTCAGGACTTTTGTTTGTTGGAAGCTTGTTGTTTACTGATTCAATTTCTTTAGTAGTAATCAGTCTGTTCAGAGTTTCTGTTTCTTCATGGTTCAGACTTGGTAGATTGTATGCTTCTAGAAATGTATCCATTTCTTCCAGATTGTCTACTTTGTTGGCATATAGTTGCTCGTAGTATTTTCTTACAATTTTCTGTGTTTCTGTGGTATCTGTTGTCATTTCTCTTCTTTCATTTCTGATTTTGTTAATTTGGGTCCCCCCTCTCTTTTTCTTGGTAAGTCTGGCTAAGCGTTTATCGATTTTGTTCATCTTTTAAAAAAAACAGCTTTTGGTTTCATTGATCTTTTGTATTGTTTTTTTGCTGTCAATTTCATTTATTTCTGCTCTGGTCTTTATTATTTCCTTCTTTGTAGTCCCTTTGGGCTTGTTTTGCTGTTCTTTCTCCAGTTCCCTTAGGTGTAAAGATAGTCTGTTGATATGAGATTGTTCTTGTTTCTTTAGATAGGCCTGAATTGCTATGAATGTCCCTTTTAGGACTGCTTTTGCTGCATCCCATAGATATTGGGTTGTGGTGTTTTCATTTCCGTTTGTCTTCAGATAGCTTTTGATTTCCTCCTTGATCTCAGTTTTGACCCACTCGTTATTTAGTAGAATGTTATTCAGCCTCCATGGATTTGTGTGATTTCCGGATTTATTCATATAATTGATTTCTAGTTTCATAGCATTGTGGTCAGAGAAGACACTTGATATGATTTCAGTCTTCTTAAATTTATTGAGACTTGTTTTGTGGCCTAACATGTGGTCTATCTTGGAAAATGTTCCATGTGCACTTGAGAAGAAGGTATATTCTGTTGCCTTGTGGTGAAATGCTCTAAACATATTGATTAAATCCAGCTCTCTGCCCATTTTTTATTATATTTTTTGGTTTTTGGCTATTGACTTGTATGAGTTCTTTATATATTTTGTATAGTCACTCCTTAGCAGATATATGACTTGCAGGAATCTTCACCCATTTGGTAGTTTGTCTTCATTTTGTTGAGATTTTCTTTCTATATAGAAGTTTTATAGCTTCATGTAGTTCCACTTGCTAATTTTTACTTTTGTTGCTTTTGCTTTTGTTGTCAATCCAAAAAATTGTCACCAAGAATGATGCCAACCAGCTACATCCTATGTTTTATTCCAGGAGATTTATGGTTTCAGGTCTTACATTGAGTTCTTTAATCCATTTTGAGTTTATTTTTGTGTGTGGTATAAGGTAGCGGTCTAGTTTCATTCTTTTGCATGCTGCTGTCCAGTTTTCCCAGCACCATTTATTGAACTGAATATATTTTCTCTAGTTTATAGTCTTGCCTTCTTTATCATAAATTAATTTACCATATGTGTGTGGGTTTATTGCTGGACTCTATTCAGTTCCTTTGATTTCCTTGTTTGTCTTTATGCCAATATAATCCTGTTTTGATTATTATGGCTTTGTGCTATAGTTTGAAATCAGGAAATGTGATGCCTCCAGCTTTGTTTTTCTTTCACAAGTTTGCTTTGGCCATTTGGGATCTTTTGTGGTTCCATACAAATTTTAGAATTTGTTCTATTTCTGTGAAAAATGCCATTGTGATTTTTATAATAATCACATTGACTCTGTAGATTTATTTGGGTAGTAAGGGCATTTTAACAATATGAAGTCTTCCAATCCATGAATATTGGATGTATTTCCATTTATTTGTGTTTTCAATTTCTTTTATCGATGTCAAACTTTTCAGTGTACAGATCTTTCACCTTTTTGGCTAAATTGATTCCTAGGTATTTTATTCTTTCTGATGCAATTTCACATGGGGTTGTTTCCTAATTTCTCTTTCTGATAGTATTAGTGTATAGAAGTGCAGCAGATTTTGTATATTGATTTTGTATTCTGAAACTTTGCTGAGTTAATTTATTAGTTCTCACAATTTCTTTTTCTTGGTAGAGTCTTTAGAGTTCTTTTAAAAACACACACATATATANTATATATATATATATCACAATTTCTTTATCCATTCATCTGTCAATAGACACAGATTATTTTAATTTTGTGTGTTGGATATTGTTCACATACTACAATGAACATGGGGTACAGATATCTTTTTGAATTTGTGTTTTTGTTTTCTTTGAATAAATAACCAGAAGTAGAATCATCGGATCATATGGTAGTTCTATTTTTAATTTTTTAAGAAACCTTTATGCTGTTTTAGGATGGCTGTACCAATTTACATTCCTGCTAACAGTGATCAGGGTTTCTTTTGTCTCCACATTCTCACCAATACATTTCTTTTTGATAATAACCATTCTAACAGGTGTGAGCTGAGACATCATTATGGTTTGATTTTCATTTCCCTGATGATTACTGATGTTGAGCATTTTCATGTAACTGTTAGCCATCTGTATGTCTAACTTGGAAAAAATGCCTACTCAGATCCTCTGTCCTTTTTTTTTTTTTTTTACCTATGATGGAATTGCTTTATTCTTTTAAATTAGTTTCAGGTGTACCACACAGTGCAATGGTTATAATTTTTACCCCTCAAAGTGACAACTCCCCTCCCCCAATCCGCCAGCCCACTCCCCCTCCCATATCATACATATCTTTACAATTCCCTTGACTCCACTCCCACACTATACTCCACGTCCCGTGACTATATTCACTTATAGTTGTCATACAATCTTATACAGCATCAGCTTCAGGTGTACAGTGCAGTGATCAACCCTCTATCCATTAAGTGGTCTCCCTAACAAGACATGTGACCATCTGATACCCTACAAAGTATTTACAAAGTTATTAATTATATTCCCTGAACTGTCTTTCATATCCCTGTGGCAATATTGTAGTTACCTATTTATGCTGTCTAATCCCTTCCCCTTCTCCCTCATCCCCACCACCTCCCAACTAGCAACCATCAGTTGTTCCTCTTTATCTCTGAGACTATTTCTGATTAGTTTGCTCATTTATTCAGTTTTTTAGATTCCACATATAAGTGAGATCATATGGTATTTGTCTTTCTCCAACTGAATTATTTCACTTAACATAATGCTCTCTATATCCATATCATTGCAAATGGTAAGATTTTATTCTTCTTTATAGCTGAGTAATACTCCGTTGTACAAGTGTACCACAGTTTCTTAATCCAGTCATCTACCGATGAGCATTTCGGTTGTTTCCAAATCTTGGCTATTGTGAATAGTGCCGCAGTAAACATAGGGGTACATGTATTTTTTTGACTTAAAGTCTTAGGTTTCCCTGGATAGATACCCAAGAGTGGAATTGTTGGATTATACGTAATTCCATTTCCAATTTTTGAGATACCACCATACTGATTTCCATAATGGCTACACCAATCTGCAGTCCCACCAACAGTGCACCAGGGTTCCCTTTTCTCTGCAACCTCGCCAGCACTTGTTTGTTGATTTATTGATGATAGCCTTTCTGACCGGAGTGAGGTGGTATCTCATTGTGGTTTTTATTTGCATTTCTCTAATGATTAGTGAGGTTGAACATTTTTTCATATGCCTGTTGGCCATCTGCATGTCCTCTTTAGAGAAATGTCTCTTCATATCCTCTGCCCATTTT
>NW_017732076.1:598182-599678 GCF_001890085.2 Hipposideros armiger | reverse complement strand
GTTTTCCGTCTTCCTTTCCTGTTTGGGTAGCTTTTATCTCTTTCTATATTTTACCTTATTTCTCTGTATAGCACTTGAAATATTATACTTAATAAGTGGTGAGAGTGGACATCCTTGTTTTGGTCTTTATCTTAGAAGCAAATAATTTAAGTTATCACCATTGAGTATGTTGTTAGCTGTGGGTGTCATATGTGGTCTTTATTATGTTGAGGTTCATGCCCTCTATAAACACTTTGTTGAGAGTTTTCATATAAATTTATATTGGATTTTGTCAAGTGCTTTTTCCGTATCTCTTGAGATGATTATGTGACTCAGGCTAATCTTCTGATTTGTGTTCTTAGGAAATGAAGCCAAAGCTATATTGTTTCAATGTAATGAACATACTATTTAATAAATGCATAGGAGGAAATACACTAACAATGATCAGAGCCTATCATTATTTGATTGTGCCTTGAAAATGTATTTGTAATTGCCAGTGAAAATGACAGCTTTGGTAGCACCAATAGCCTGAACCCCCATAGACATACTAAAAATTTGAACAAAATTATCACAATATTTTAGTTACTGTGAAAAACAGTCAAAGCTTTGTGGTAACCAAGAGAATGCTTAATCAGAATAGACAACTTAAAAACAGTGGGAAACTGCAATATTTTTACTTGCTCTTACATCACCCCATCTCTGGCTTAGCAGCAGTGTTGAAGATGACAACCTGATTCCAGTGTGGATCCTCATTATTGGTTCTGGAAAGAACAGAGATGGCTGTGTGTGTGTGTGTGTGTGTGTGTGTGTGTGTGTATGTGTGTAGATTGGAATAGTTATATAGATATAGATATAGATTGTGCTTGTCTATTTTAACCTATCTAGGGTCTACCTGAAGGAATAATTCAAAGTGTATTTCTTCATGTCACTTAATTCAGAACTCTCTCAGAGCAGAATGGCAGTTTTAAACAGGGTAACTTTGACTACCACTTGTAATATTCAAATGTCCAGTTTGAACCAAAAATAAAAATTGTTCAAAGAAGATAAATGTATGTCTCTTCACAGTAGAAATGAAAGTGAATTGTTCTTGAGGAAGTACAGACATCGGACTTACTAAACAAAGACTGTAAATCATGTGTATAAAGTATTCTCAAGGATCTAATGAAAACCATGAACATAGAGCTAAAGGAAATTAGGATACTCATGTTTCCATCAATAGAGAATACTAGTAAAGGTACAGAAATTATAAATAGGTACCAAATAGAAATTATGGGTCTGAAAAATGTAACTAGTGAAATGAACATTTAACTAGAGGGTGTTAACAGTAGATTTGAGTAGGGAGAAGAAAGATTTAGCAAACTTGAAGATAGAATCATTGAAATTATCCAGTCAAAGGAACAGAAAAAAAAAAAGTTAAAAAATGAAAAGAGCCTAAATGACCCATGGCACAACAGCAAGCCTACATATATAAATACATATATACATATACACATACATATGTGTGTGTGTGTGTGTGT
>NW_017732076.1:592956-598152 GCF_001890085.2 Hipposideros armiger | reverse complement strand
ACACACACTACAATTGCTTATAATAACAATATGTTAAAAATAATAAGTGTTGACATGGATATGGAAAAAATTTTAACTTTCATAAATTCATAGTGGAGAAAATGGTGTAGTCAACGTGGAAAACTGTGGTTTTTCAAAAAGTTAAACATAGAATCATCACCCAACCCAGTATTTTAGTTTAGGTATATACCCCAAATAACTGTAAATGGATGTTCAAACAAAACCATATTCACCAGTGTTCAGAGCAGAGCTTTCACAATAGCCAAAAGTTGGCAATGATTCAAACGGCTATCAATACATCACATATAAACAACTGGTATTTCCATACAATGAAGTATTACTCAGCCATACATAGGAATAGAGTACTGATACATACTGCAATGTAAAAGAGCCTTAAAAACATAGGTAAAGTGAAAAAAATGTCAGGCTCGAAAGCTCACACATTGTATTTCATTCCATTTATGTGAAATATCAAGAATAGGTAAATCCATAGCGACATAAGTCACCAGATGGTTACCAGGTGGTGAAGAGGAGGTAGTTATGGGAAGTGGTTACTTAATTTCTGTGGAGTCTTCTTTTGGAGTGACAAAATGTTTTTGAATTTCATATAGGTGGTGGTTGCACAACATTGTAATGCTATTGAACTTTAAACTTTAAAATGGTTCATTTTATATTCTGTGAATTTCATCTCAAATTTAAAAATGAATTTGTTGCATCACATTGTAAGGTAATATTTAAATAGGGATCTACCCAGTGGGCTTGGAAATTAACAAAAAAAAATATTGTAGATTGTATTTCTGGTTTTCCCACTCAAAGCCTTTGTGACCTAATATTGACCAAAGTTTTTCCACATTTCCTCAATAAAACAGTTGCTATATTATTTAGCAAACCCTATACTTTCAAAGGCCTATAAATATAAACAACTGGCATTATTCCATAGCTGTCTCACTACCATTAATCTCCTCTCAGGATCCCTGGTATTCAGCTGCTGTTACAAATCCATGTACCACTCTAATAGACAGGAGTTGCTTCAGCCTGGCTTTTTGGGATTTGGTTAATTGGTGTTTCTTTAGATAGATTCTCTTGGATTTATTACATTAAAAGTTTAGTGTAAATACCATGATTATACTTATATGTAGATTTTAAAAAAATGAATAAAACAAAACAAACACAGACTCAGAAATAGATATCAAACTGATGGTTGCCAGGGGGGCAGGGAATAGGGGATGGGTAAAATAGGTGAAGGGGGTTATAGTTAATAATATTGTGAAAAGTTTGCATGGTAATAAATGATTACTAGACTCAGTGTGGTGATCACACTGAGAGGTATATAAATGTCAAATTACTATATGTTATACCTGAAACTACAATATCATAGTGTTTACCAAATATACTTGAATGAAAATAAAAATGTTTACTCTGCCATACAACACTACTACACACAGTGACTAATACCGTTACTCATAATAATTAGTAGCTCTCTATGGGTTTCAGATATCCAGTGATAATTTCAAAGCTAATCTAAATCAATAATTTATTAAAAGACATAATTTAGCATGGCATCTGGTGAAGGAGTCCCAATTTCATTTGTGAAATTTGTCATCATTAATTTCTTGATACATTGGAATACTGATTATTTAAATGTGACAAAATGCTAAAATAGTAAATGGTATTCAGCATAATAGTTTCAGGCATAAAAGGTATCTGAATATTTTGAAATTTAGGGCCAAAACTAGCAATAAAAAATAAAGCATAGTTTATGTAATCCTTTTTATTTTGTATTTTGAGTAAAATTCTAAAGACTAACTTCGCAGGATTTCATGTGGAAACAAACAAAAAACAAGAAACTTAAACCTTTCTATATGTATGTGGGAATATTAACAGTGAAATAATATGAGAGAGGAGAATGGTAGGACTTCTGAATGATTTTTAGGTGCATAAAGTGATTTTTTTCGTTTTTTGTTCAAATTAAGGGAAAGTACTATTCTAATATAGATTGGTCATCAATAGAATGTTGGCTACTTAACCTGTGTTGGATGAGGAGAGGAAACAAAGATAATGTGGCTAAAACGAATTAAATTTAATAGAATTTAATTTTGAGAAGTGTAACTATCATAGTTATAATCAGAGATTATATAGAATGATGAGATTTGTTCTAGGCTGCTATCTAAAACTGATATATTGAAATCCACAGCTGATAATTTTAATTGTGAGAGGAGGGAATGCAAACACAGGGACCTTGGCTTTGGGTAGATTTAATGATATTCCTAGGATCAACTGCTCTGGCTGATCAAATTATCTAAATGTTTTGCATTTTCAAAGATTTTAAACAATATACTATCATGAGAGTTTTAAAGCCTGAGTGAACTGATTTTTAAGAAAGATATATGTAAGAGTATATGACTTCCATTATATTTCATAACAATTTTCACAATTTGATATTACATTATACATTTAGTTTTTACTTATTTATTGCCTGTCTCATACTCATGTAACAGGCAAGCTGCATGTCTTATTCATTACTTTGAAAGCTACAATACATGGGACACATATTCATTCATTCTAATATTTAGTAGAATGAATGAATACAAGTCTATGAATGTACAAGGTCAGATGTTAAAGCATTTAGAGAATTTAATCATAAAAGAAAGTCCCTTCTTGTGTCCTTCTTCTTCCATTAAACAACTGAGCACGCCGGAGACCTTATCTGGTTTTGCCACAGTCGCTATCTCAAGGACAAAGACTGTGGCCCATCAGAGCTTCATCCCCCACTACGAGATACTGGCCAATGTCCAGCAAGAGGTGAAAATAGAAGTTGCCTCACAGTGGAAGTGATGAGGTCAAAATCAGAAAAATTAGTTCAGATCCATTTCTTTTTTCTAAGCTGAGCCATCGTGCCACCTGTTGGCAGCTCAGTGGCTGCTCGGCTCAGGGCGGGAATCGAACTGCTGTTGGGCAGAGCTCAAACTCTTGAGTGAGCTCTTAACCAACTGAGCCACTCGGCTGGCCCCAGATCAATTTTTATTTAATTGAGAGAGTTAACTTGAGATTTGAAATGAAGGTACAAAGGTAAAAGCGAGGAGGGTGGTGAGATTTTAGAACCTTACCCAAATCAGGGAAGCCTACTGTGTTTGGGCTAGCGCTACTTTTGCCTCCTTATAGTAATCAGGATGCTAGGAGATAGAGACCAATTAATGGATATTTCTCCTGACACTTTACTCTCTGTCTAGAAAAATATTAAGTATTAGTAAAATATTAACAATAATTCTTTATTTTAAGCTGGTGGGGTTTTTGTTTTCAAATATTCACAATTTTTCCACCAATCCCTTCTGGAATACATCAGCATGTTTTCGATACACTGGGACAACTGTTTTTAATAGAAGAAAGCTTAGAAATAATTTTATTACGTTCCTTGGCAGACAAGAATGAGCCTTGGTAATAGCCAGTCATAATACATTTGTTGATTTTGAGGCAGGTTCAAAGGACAGGACCCTCTCTGACTCCAACAATATTTTAAAAGTAAGCAAGGATACATAGTATATGGTTGCTATTTTTATCTACAGTTTTTTAAATCTTTTTTAAAATAAAAACATTTTTTAGTAGGAGGTTCCTATAGAGAACTTTTAGAATAGAATGTCCAAAAGGAGCGTAGGAACTAGGACAGGCAGTAGAAAGAGAAAATAGAGGGATGTGAAAAGGTTGAAAATACAATGTGATCATGGAATAACATCTTTTATGTGTCCAGATAATATGCCAGGTTAAAAAAAAAAGTCATTTAAATGTGGAATACCAGATCTGTAATTGACTCTTTCCTGCTTGCTATTTACTTTTCTCTTTTTTTTCTCCTTATTAATTATGCTGGATCTCTACCTATTTCATTAAATCCTGTATCAAATTCACATTATCTTCTGTAGGTGAACTAAACTTTTCATTAACAAAGTTGAAGCCATTAAGTAAGAATTTCCTGACTTTTCTTCCTTTCCACACCCTAATTTACAAATAAAATAACATTCTGATGTCCTGTACTTCCCAGTCACAAAAGTGATAGATTGGACAAATTCAGAGTTGGTCAGTGAAGTGGATACCATTCCTTACTGACATACTCCAGACAAACAACTATATATAATGTGAAATATTTCTTATAACTTTTAATACCTTCACCTTTCCTCACTCTAGTTACTTAAACTACAAACACAGTAAAATATTCTTAATACACTCAATATATGTTTGTGATAGGTTTGGTTTTATTTCTGTCATTCTTTTTCTCTGCTTTCTTATATCTTTGATTTTACCCTAATTTTTAAATCTTCTATGTTTTTATTAATTCAAAGCTAGTAGCAAATCCAAAAATATAGTAATTTGTGATTTAGAAAGTGAGAGTTTCCTAAAGTTTTATTATTAATGATAGTTGCAATACATAGTTTGGTATATATTTTCCTGTCTGCATATTTGAACATGAAATTTATATTTGCTGTAATGTGTCTTAGTACTTAAAAACGTATACTAGGCATTTTTTTCTACATCAGAAAAAGTAGATATAACTCGCTTTTTCTGTCATTAGTCTTTTAAGTATATTCAGTACTTGAAATAATTTTAAAAGCACCATGCTACAAAATAAATAAATTATTACTAATACAAAGCCCATGATTCTCTTCTTCAATCTTATCATTTATTTAGCAGGGATAACCACTTTCATAAATGTATGCCATTCATATAGGACTTCGTTGCTTTTATTCCTCAGCTTCTGACTGTTGCCCTAGGAATACATAGATTAAAAAAAAATAGAAGTAATAAAGGAAGTGGGAAATGGGAAGGTGAGTAAATTACATTATAATGTGATTTTTTTACATTATATGCGGAATAAAATGTTAATTCAAGGTAGACTGTGATATGTTAAGGAAACATATGCAGTGTCTAGAGCAACGACTATTATATACAAAGAGGTATAATTATAAAGCTAATAAAAGAGATAGCATGGAGTCCTAAATATATATATATATATATATTTTTATAATTTTTTTAGAAGATTTTTTATTGGGGAATTGGGGGATGGGAACAGCGCTGGGGAATTAGGGGAAGGGGAACAGATAAGTTGCTGTTGTTTTGTTCTTCAGTCTAGTTGTGGAGGACGTTGCTTCACTGGCCCAAGTTGGCACCATCATTGTGCTCTTCCTGGGCGAGGCAGATCAGTCGCCG